>NC_056740.1:139881973-140168360 GCF_019279795.1 Protopterus annectens
GGATAAGCATAAAGAAGACCAGATGGCCAGGCATGAACTAGAGCATCTCTGGGGTTTTCCCCTGGTGGGGGAATTAGAGCGAAAAACTCGCTGCATTTTGCATTCGAAGGCAATGTGAACAGATCGCAGCAAGGTTGACCCCATCTGAGGAAGATCTGTTTCGCTACTAAGGGGTTCAGAGACCACTCGTAGGGCGAGAGGATAGTCTGACTCAGCTTGTCCGCAAAGATGTTTGACTGACCCGGTATGTGCGTTGCTATGAGAAAGCGGTTGGTGGATATCGCCCATTCCCACACTCTCATGGCCTCTCGGCAAAGTGGGTAAGATCTGGTTCCCCATTGCTTGTTGATTTACCAGACCATTGACATGTTGTCTGTTTGAACTGCAATAGTCCCCAGAGGAAGAAGGGCATGGAGAGCTTGCAACGCTAGAAGCACCGCCCTCATCTTCATGCAGGAAGTAGCCTCTCGCTGAACATAGTAGATGCCTGGTGGGGGCGGCTAGGAGCCAGTCGTCCAGGTAAGGAAAGACCTGAATTCCCTGAAGCCTCAGGTGGGCCGCTACAACTGCCACGACCTTGGTGAACACCCTGGGGGCTGTGGTGAGACCGAAGGGTAGGACCCTGAACTGATAGCGGCCGGCTCCAAGCCGAAAGCGGAGGAACCACCTGGATCGCTTGTCCATTAGAACATGGTAGTACGCATCCTTGAGGTCTATGGAGCACATCCAGTCATTCTCCTGTAATAGTGGGAGAATGGATTGAATGGTGACCATCCAGAACTTCTCTTTGGCAACTGACAGGTTCAGTGTGGACAGGTCGAGAATTGGCCGTAAGTCCCCAGTCTTTTTTAGGCAGCAAAAAGAACCTGGAGTAGAAGCCTGATCCGGATTGACCGGGGGGGGGGACGTGCTGGATGGCTCTTTTTTCTAGAAGTTCTTTTACTTCTAGGGCTGCTACCTCCCTCTGATTGGGAGGTAGTATTTAGGAATGGGATTGAGTAACCTCTGGATATGATCCGGAACACCCAGCGATCTGTCGCAATGGACTCCCAATGTGTTAGATGCTCCGAGGAGCAGTCGGGCAACCACTCAGGGTTGCTGCACGGGTCAATCGGAAAAGGGTTCCCTCGAGGCAAAATTCTTCGGCCCCCTTCTGTCTCTGGGCCGGCGTCCACCCTGTCCTCCTCTGCCTCTGAAGGACGAGGGATCCGGAGCAAAACGGGATTGTTGGGATTTCCGGAACCACATCTTCTTCTGTCCTCTTTGTTTCCTGGAGAAGGACCTCTGAGGAGCCAAGAAGCGGATCCCGACAGCAGATGTTTTCCCATCCTTCTCGCTCTGGAGTAGCATATCGCGGACGGTCTTGCCGAAAAGCGTAGAACTGTCAAAGGGGGCGTTCACGAAAAATGCCTTGAAGGGTTCCATAAAGTCGCAGAGACGGAGCCAGGCTTGTCGTCGTAAGACAATGCCTGTTCCGCTGGCTCTAGCCGCTCCTTCCGTAGCATGGGAAAGAAGCCGCATAGAGGTATTCGTAATAGACTTGAGTGGCCATTCGTGCCGAGAAGGTCTGCTTGTCCTCAGCCGACATGGACTCTAGGGGTACCCAGCGTACTCTTTCATTAGGTCTCGCTGTAGTCAGATCACGTGTGCCATATAGTTCAGTAACCTTACAGAGAAGGTTGCTGAAGCGAACATCCGCTTTCCAAGGCGGTCCATCGCCCGAGACTCCTTGTCTGGAGGATGTACAGAGGCACTTTCCTGTGCTAATTCCTTCTTGGTGGCAGCCGCCACCACCATGGCATCTACAGCGGCACCTTTGCTCCAAACTGTCCTGTCTGTTGGGGGGCTGAGAATCCTGTCCGGTCTCTTGGGTATAGGCTCCACAGTGTCCGGCTCCTTCCATACCCTGGTAGTTATGAGGTCCACCAGGGGATCGGCGGGAGAGTACCCCCAAGAGGTAGATGGGCCTGCGAACGCCTCCAGAAAGACAGACTCGTCCAAGGAAGGCTTTTGGGTTGACCACCCCCATCTAATACAAAGCATTTCCATAATGTCTCTGAAGGAGACGTCTTCGGGGGGTGACCTGGGGGAACCTTCCCCTTCCTCCAAGTCCGTGTCTTCTGTGAGGGACTCGGGTGAGTCCAAGCGCCTCCTCTTGCACTTACATTTGTGAGGGACATCCTCAGTGGGGTTGTCCGAGGAGGGCTCACCAACAATGCCCTGTTCCTCCATGGGAACCATCTGGGACGTAGGCGCAGGCTGTCCCTGAGGCCGGATGATGGAAGATAGGCCCGTCCGGTGGGTGGATCCGCAGCCAGAGCCTAGGACCTCGAATCCCTCGAAAGAGCCCTCTCCACGACGTCGAATGCCGAGGGTGAGCTGCTCTCCCTAGGATCCGAAAGCAGTCCCCTCGGATCCGGCGAGTGGATCGGCACCGGAGATGACCCGATCGGATCCGAAAGGGTAGTGTGATCTGACAGGACATCAACGGAGCCGAAGGCACACTAACCCCTCCGGATCCGACGCTCATCTCACGGCCCAGAGAGCTCGGATCCGAAAAGGGATCCGACAAACTCGAAGGTACAGTCGGAGCTGAAGAAGGAAACACTACCGGCGCCGACACCACCCGGCTCCGAATCTACTCAGATCCGACAGCTCCGAGAACCCCAGTAGCGGGTTGGAGAAGGAGCAATGGGGGCGAAAAAGGGGGTTGAGCTCCCCCCCGGAAGGGGGGGTGAGGCAAGAGCACTCCCATCTGCAGCTGGGCCTGAAGAAATTGGCGCATCATCCGATCCATATCCGCTTCAGATAAACTTCTAGTGGACCTGGATGAGGCTGCTGAGGCTGGCCGGGAAGGCCACCTGGACGACCTCGAAGGTGACCGGGTCTTCTACTCTGTCGAGAAACATGGAGATCGAAGCCTGGAGGGGGAAGACCCGGAGACCTTAAGAGGGGAGGCTAGCTGCTTAGATGGTGGGGCTGAGGGAGCTGAATCGGCCCTCCTCTTGTGGCTACGATGCCTGTCTCTCTCCCGCTCTTTATACTTCCTGTCTTTTTTCCTCGCTTCCCTTTCCTCCTGAGCCGAAGCGGGAGTTTGAATCCTAGCCAGGGGAGCAGGAACGGTCAGTGGGGCAGCCACGGCTGGCGCCACGGAGGGGGAGGAGGATGAAGCTGAATCCGGGGGCAAAAGGCCCGCAAGGACTAACTTAGTCCACCTATTCCTCAAAGCCCTGGGGTTGAAGGCTGCACAGATAGTGCAGCCTGAAGAAAGATGGTCTACACCCAGGCAAATAACGCACAGAGTGTGGCCATCCGCTGGGGACAGCTTATGACCACACTCGGAGCATTTTGAAAAAATAGCTTTTGGGGCCTCAGATATACTAACAAGATTAGGCCCACACGCACACACCTTCACACACAGACAGAAGGGAGGAGGGGGTTTAAATTTACACTAACTAAAGAATTAAAGATAAACTAAAGATAAACTACCCAGATAGATAGGAGAGAAGGGGTGTCACACATACTCAGAAAAAGTGAATTTAAGTGAAAAAAAGTGAAATAATCTACACAACTCACGAAACCCAACGCTAGGAGCTCGTTCTCAGATGCTTCAAGAAGCCGCGGCAAACGAGATCTGAGGGTTAGAGGGAGGTAGCAGGGCATTATGGGTAGGGGGAGGAGCTTGGAGCTCGGATCTTTGCTAGGAAAGCTGCCGGCTCGGATCCGAATCGGATCAGATACCCACAGGTTGCTGATCAAATGAAGTTAACTACTTCAGATAGCTTGTTTCAGCTACATATTGTACTTATTTTACTGCCTGCACTTTAACAAAGTCATTTTTGTGTTTAAATTACCTGTATAACTGCTGTAGGCTACACACTCAAGTGTGACAGCCATTTCTGTGAATTTAAAGTGTTTTTTTGACTGTATCTGCTTTATGTTCTGAAAAAAA
The DNA here is from genome assembly GCF_019279795.1 of Protopterus annectens. NCBI lineage: Eukaryota > Metazoa > Chordata > Ceratodontiformes > Protopteridae > Protopterus > Protopterus annectens. The sequence goes on from NC_056740.1 coordinate 139,885,926, forward strand.
CAAAAAAGATATACTTGTTTTCCCGCCTTTCTAAGCTAGTATAGTCCAGTTTTCAGGTAAGTGTTGAATTCAGGGCTGTTACAAGTTTCTGTGTTTGCCCATACCTTACTTGGATAGAGGGAAGTTTCTCTGTTCACTGTGAGAGAGGGAGCTTTGAGCAACCTATCTGTCCCTGGAGGAGTGGTTTCAGCCCAGAAATTAGTAGTTTATTATCCATTTTGGGCTAATTTCTCTCTCTCTAATTTCCCTGCTATAAAACTCGCATTTGCAAGGTTTTTGTGCTAGTATACAGCGCAGCAAGCTCCTGTCTGGTGCCCTGCAGAGTTCTACAGCAACAGAGAGACAAGAGAGAGACTTTGGAGTGATTAAGTATAATTTTTCTGCATTTTCTTGCTGCCTTTAGCTAATTCCGCCTAAAACGAAGATTTTCTAGAGTTTCTCTGATTTAAAAAGCTGGTTTCAGGTACATATTGTACTTATTTTACTGCCTGCACTTAAAAAAAGTTGTTTTTGTGTTTAAATTACCTGTTTAACTGTTGTAGGCTACAAACTCGAGTGTGATAGCCATTTCTGTGCATTTAAAGTGTTTTTTTGATTGCATCCGCTTTATTTTCTGAAAAAAAAAACAAAAAATAAATACATGTTTTCCTGCCTTTCTAAGCTAGTATAGTCCAGTTTTCAGGTTAGTGCTGAATTCAGGACTGTGTTACAAGTTTGTGTTTGCCCATACCTTACTTGGATAGAAGGAAGTTTCTCTGTTCACTGTGAGAGAGGGAGCTTTGAGCAGCCTATCTGTCCCTGGAGGAGTGGTTTCAGCCAAAAAATTAGTAGTTTATTGGCCATTTTGGGCTAATTTCTATCTCTTTCATTTCCCTGCTATAAAAAGTACAGTTTTGTACCTACCATAAATGTAGATGTTCGAGGATCCACATTGCTGCAGTCCTAACTATTGGGTAGTCCGCTGTCCAGTCGGCCCGAATACCAAAGTATACGGCTGACGTCGGTCAGGGCGCATTAGGCTGACGTCAGTACGTCAGGGTACTAATGCGCATGACCGACGTCATATCCTCAGTCTTTTCTTGCCCCAGATGTCAGAAGACCCTAAAAAGACAAGGCCCAATATACCTGCACCAAAAATATGTACAATATATACAAAATTATCAGCATATAACCTCACCTACACAACCACCCCTAAACACAGAGGGGAAGGAGGGAGGGTAAATTGGACTGCAGCAATGTGGATCCTCGAACATCTACATTTATGGTAGGTACAAAACTGTATTATGTTCTTCATCCCACATTGCTGCAGTCCTAACTATTGGGTAGAATCCCAAAGCAGAGGTAAGGGAGGCTGGCAAATCATAAAGAAGCAGGAGCTGACAACATGCCTTGCAAAATAGCTGTGGCAAAACCAGCCCTAGACTTAGAGTAGAGAGGAAGGTGATAATGCTTAGAGAAAGTATGCACTGAACTCCAAGTAGCTGCCTCCAAAATATCCTTAGTTGCCACCCCCCTTAGGAATGCTGTTGAAGTGGCAGTAGCCCTAGTGGAATGAGGCCTAATCCCAGCTGGAATCTCCTTGCCATGATGGGAATAACAAAATGCAATGCAAAACCCAATCCACCTAGAAATAGTTTGTTTTGACACAGGCTTGCCCTGTGAACTCAAAGCAAAAGAAACAAACAACTGCTGAGACTGCCTAAAATCCTTAGTCCTGCTTAAATAATAACGCAATTGCCTGTGTACATCTAAAGTGTGCAAAATCTTTTCCCCTTTATTTTGGGGGTCTGCATAAAAAGTAGGCAAATGAATAGTTTGGTTTAAAGCCACACTAGAAACCACTTTAGGCATAAAGGAAGGATTAGTACGTAATGATACCCTATCCTTATGGAAAATCAAAAGGGCTCTACTGCCATAAGGGCCTGCAACTCAGACACCCTTCTTGCAGAAGTAATAGCCAACAGAAAAGCAGTCTTCCATGACAAATATTTCAATTCAGCAGTAGCCGCAGGCTCAAAAGGTTGTAGAGTAAGTTTTTCCAACACAAAATTGAGATCCCAAGCAGGAGTAGGAGCTCTACGTGGGGTCTTATATTCTTTGCCCCTCTAAGAAACTGCTTGAACAAAGGATGCGAAAACAAAGGTGGGTCACAATCATAGTGAGCTGAAATTGCTGCAGCATGAATCTTAATGGAAGAGAAGGACAAACCTTTGTCCAATAACTCAGTAAGATATTGAAGAGCCACACTCAAATTAGGCTCAGAAATCTCCAAATTCTTTGCTGTACTCCAAAATAAAAATCTCTTCCATTTTTCTGCGTACACTTTCCTTGTACTAGGTCTTCTAGCTTCCATAATCACATTTAAAACTTGTTGAGGAAGTTGAGACCTGCTGTGTTTCAACACAGAATATGCCAGGCTGTTAGATGAAGAGAGTGAAGCTTGACATTGAGCAGATGACCGTCCTGCTGAGATAACAGATGTGGAATCAAAGGTAAAGGCCATGGAGGCTTCCTTACCAGACTCCTTAGTAGTGGGTACCAGTGTTGCCGAGGCCAATCCGGAGCTATTAAAATCATCCTTGGCTTGTCTTGTCTGACCTTTAAGAGCACCTTTGGAAGAAGAGGCAGAGGTGGAAAGGCATACACATGAAGATTTTTCCAACTGAAAGAAAGAGCATCCACTTTCCAAGCTGTGTGATGAAACCCTTTGTGCAAAACTTTGGCAGCTGGTGGTTTAGTGGAGAAGCGAACAGATCTATGTCTGGAGTTCCCCATGACACTGTCAATTTCTGAAATACATGAAGATCCAGTTTCCACTCGTGGGGATCCATGATTTGTCTGCTTAACACATCTGCTAAGGAGTTCTGTGCTCCCGGCAGAAACCTTGCCTGAAGAGTTAGTTGCAAGCTGAGCGCAGTCTCCCATAAAATCATTGCTTGCCTGCATAGAGGATAAGAATGTGTTCCCCTTGTTTGTTGATGTACCACATGACAGTTGTGTTGTCTGTTAGAATCAACACCTGCCCTGGAAGAAGTAACTCCTTGAAAGCCATTAATGCAAACTGGACTGCTAACATCTCCTTCATGTTGATATGTAGATGCTGTAGTCTGGCAGGCCACTTGTCTTGTATCCACTTTCCATTTAGATGAGCTCCCCAAGCAATGTCCGAGGCATCTGTCGTTAAAATCTGACTCGCCTCTGGCCGGGTCACAGAGAGTCCCTTGTTTAGGTGACATTCCTGAGCCCACCACAAAAATTCTTTTTGAAGGCAAGGTATTATCTGAATGACAGTGTCCAAATCCTGGCAGTGCTGTGTCCATACATTTTGAGATACCATTGTAGCTTCCTCATATGCAGTTTGGCATTGGGAAGCACCAGAATACAAGATGCCATGAACCCTAATGCTTGAAGGACTGTCCTTGCAGTCAGCACGGACTGATGAGATAGTTGATGGAAGTAAAGTGATAGACTCTTTTGTTTGTCCGGGGTTAAAAGGCCATCTGGGCTGCTGTATTCAGTCTCACACCCAGAAAGCACATGTCTTGAGAGGGTACTAGACTGGACTTTATTTCGTTCACAGAATACCCTAGGCATCTTAGCACTGCTATAACATATTCCAGATGCTGTAGAAGGTCTTCCTTTTCTTGAGCCAGAATCAGGCAGTCGTCCAAGTAAGGATAGATTTGAATACCTTTTAGCCTGAAGTAAGCTATCACTGGAGCCAGAACCTTTGTGAATACTCTGGGCAGTAGATAAGCCAAAGGGCAATGCAGAGAACTGATAATGAAAATTTCCAGCTCGAAAACGCAGATACTTCCTGCAACTTAGTCTTATAGGCACATGAAGGTAAGCTTCCTTGAGATCTAAAGTTACCATCCAGTGATCTTTGCCCAGCAGAGGTAAAAGCTGTTGTAACGTCAACATCTTGAACTTGGGAATGTCCAGATAAGTGTTGAGGATAGATAAATCCAAAATTGGTCTCCACGTGTTCCCCTTCTTTGGTACTAGGAACAGGCGAGAATAAAATCCTAGGCCCCTTTCTGATACAGGGACTGGCTGAATGGCCCCTATTTGGAGTAACAGAGAAATTTGCTTGTGAGCCTCTTTCCTTTGTGGAGGAGGAACGTCTGGCATGCCTTTGAAAGGGGTAAAGTATGGAAATAAAACCTGTAACCGTGGTGAATGATATCCAGCACCCATCTGTCTTGAGTAATTAAATCCCAATTTTCTTTGAAAAGAGACAGTCTTCCTCCCAAAGGAGCTGCCAGACGAGAATCTACTGGCAGCTGAAAAGGCAGGTCATTGGGTCTGTTTACGAAAGGACTGACCCCTGCCCTCACCAGAAGTCTGAGCAGGTGAACTCCTGTTCTAGGCCTAAAAGAACCTTGAGCTCTGCCCCTACCACGTCTAGACCTACCCCTAGACTGGGAATCATAAGCAGGATATGTCCATCCCTTAGTAGGCCAATTTCTACTAAACTTGGTGGCTGCACCTGCAAAAATCTTTAACAGTTTGCATAGACTTAGCTTTGTCCTCCATCTTCTTTAAAACTGCTTCCACAGGCGAACCAAACAACACATCAGACTGTAAAGGAGCATCCAAAATCCTTGTCTTAACATGCTCAGCTAAATTCTGATCCCTCAACCAGGCATGCCTGCGAAGAACAGAACTAGTGGCAGCCACCCTCGAGGAGGCCTGTACAGCATCAAAACCACATTGCAAAGAATGCTTACCCACTTGTTCAGACACATGAACTAAATCCAGCAACTCTTTACACTCAATACCTTCCGCCAAAGCATCCACCTTAGATTTCAATTGTGAAAGGAGATAATTTTGATATGTTAGCATGTGAAACTGACAATTCAACGCCCTCATGGCTAAAGTGGAAGAAGTATACACTTTCTTTCCCCATCTATCCAAAGCCCTTGCCTCTTTATCAGTAGGAACAGGGTTTTTAACAACAGAGGCATTAACACCTTTAGGTCCCTGAGAAACAGTTTCCGGGTCTGCCCTAGGACTCTTAAAAAGATACTTATGAGCTTCAGGCACCCTATAATACCTATCAGGTTTAACAGGAGCAGGAGGCAAAGAATCAGGGTTCAGGGAAGCCTCTGCAAAAACATCTTCCACCACATTCAACACAGGAGGTATAGCTAAGGGCCTATGCTGGGGTAAAAACAAGAATTCCCTAAGCCTTTTCCTGGAATCAGAGTAATCTTGGCCTTCCCATTTAAAGTGCTCCCTCATGGAATGCAGAGTCTCTGAAAATGAGAAATCCTCCGGAGGAGAAGCTGTAGGAGTGGAATCATCCACATCAGAATCAGAATAAGGAGGATACTCCTGCAAGTCTTCCGCAGAAGACTCAGAAGCCTCTGAACACTGTTCAAAACTCTCAAACTCAGGTTCCACCCTAGGCCTCTTTATCAGGAGGGGGCATAGAACCTCTAATCAGAGTAATCAAATCTTCTGCCATTTTAAGCATATGTTTCTTAGGCACAGAACCTGAAGTGCTAGGAGAAGCCCCACTGAAGCTAGACTTGGCCTACCTCTCAAAGAAGTCTTGGAAACAGAAGGAGAGGCTCTAACTACCTTGGGAAGAGAGGGAAGAACAGTTACCTGAGAAGCCCCCTCAGCCTGGCCTACCTCCTGAGAAGGCACATCCTGCAACAGTAAAGTCTCTGCCTGAGACTCCAAAGAAACTCCTGGCAAAACCTCTGGCTCCACTGAGCCTTCTAAAGAACCGACGTCCGGGACTGCCGGTTCATCAACCCTAGGCTTCGCTGTTTTATCCTTGCGCTTTTTGGACGAAGCGGGCGTCGGAGCATCCGACGGCATTTTATAATTACAACGCTTCCCAAACACTAACCTGGCACAGTCTAACCGTCTCTTAATAGTGCGTTTGTTAAATCTAGCACAAGAGCGGCATCCAACAACGTCGTGCTCAGGCCCTAAACAAGGTATACACAAGGTATGGTAATCCCTATGAGGTATCTGTTTCCCACAAGAAATACAGTTATTCACTTTTTCTGACATCCGGTTAAATACTGAGGCAAGAAAAAACCAAAATGTTCCCCAACGGGGTACTTAGCCAACTTTGATTCGGTCTGAAACTCCGACTTCAGAAAATTTCAGAACGCCAACCTGCACTCGCAAAACTGCTTCTGCATCGGACCATGCGGCAAAAAAGACAGAGGATATGACGTCGGTCATGCGCATTAGTACCCTGACGTACTGACGTCAGTCTAATGCGCCCTGACCGACGTCAGCCGTATACTTTGGTATTCGGGCCGACTGGACAGCGGACTACCCAATAGTTAGGACTGCAGCAATGTGGGATGAAGAACATCGCGCCGGGCAGCACTGGCTCCACAAAGTCTACTCTTCAATTTTTCCCTTGGAACTAGACAAACTTTCAACTTAAACACTCAAACCATTCACTTATCATACCGACACTTGATCAAAACTCATAGCAAGCAATAATAAACCTTAGCACTAGACTCCCCACATACTGTAGAGAAGGACAAGGCTCTCTATTCGACCTTACCAGCCAATCAGTAAAAAGTACAGTTTTGTACCTACCATAAATGTAGATGTCCGATAGGAATGCATCTGCAGTCCTTACAAATGGGTTGTCCTGTCGTCAGGCAGCCCTTCGGTCGGCCGGATTCCAAAGTCTGGGTCTGGCTTCGGCTGGTGTCGCACTTCACCCGACGTCATTGCTGCAGTTACTCGGGTATAAAGGCATCAGCCGATGCCATTTTCCTCAGTGTTTCTTGCCCCAGATGCCAGGTGCCCTCTAGGAAGGCTAAATTTTGATAAATGCCAATGGTTCAAAATATTAGAAAGCAAACAAAAAATAAGCATGTATGTACATATATACAAACAAATACACCATAATAGATTCCCCCAGCTAGCTATAAGAAGGGCAAATACCCTAGGAGTACCACAGAGGGGAAGGAGGGTGGGTAATCCTGACTGCAGATGCATTCCTATCGGACATCTACATTTATGGTAGGTACAAAACTGTACTATGTCCTTCAAGGATGCATCTGCAGTCCTTACAACCCAGTTTGGCTTTGTCAAAGGCAGATCCTGCCTCTTAAACTTGGTTGACTTTTTCGAGACAGTCACCAAGGCCATTGATGAGGGAAAGGCAGTCCATACAGCCTACCTCGACCTGGCAAAGGCCTTCGACACAATACCCCACTCAGGTATCATCGAAAAACTCATCAGCTTGAATGTAAACCCATACATCACATGATGGGTTGCAAACTGGCTAAGTGACAGAACCCACAAGGTCAGAGTTGCTGGAGCCATGTCAGACTCAAAGCCTGTCACAAGTGGTGTCCCACAGGGCTCAGTCCTGGGTCCACTCTTGTTCGGCATCTATTTTTCTGAAGTACAAGCAAATACAGGAGGGTTATGGCTGACAAAGTTTGCAGATGACTGCAAACTGGGCGCCATAGTCGAAAACACATCTGACACAGATATCCTCCAGAAGGGCCTCACAGAAACGGATAACTGGTGCCAGAGCCATGGCCTGAAGTCAAACGCCAAAAAATGCATAATCATATCCTTCGGGAAAAACAAGGTTACCCCTAGCTACCATATAGGTGGCAATCCACTGAGCACAGAAAAAGTCATCAGGGATCTGGGGACCCAGGTTGACAGTAGCCTTTCGTTTGACACTCATGTTGCTAAAGTAGTTAGGAAAACCTTCTATATCGCCCACCTGATCATGAAGGGATTCACATCTAGATCAAGGGAGGTCATCGTCCCCCTGTACTCATCACTCATTAGACCTATGATTGAGTACAATGCCCCGTTCAGAATGTATCTGACCAGACACCTGCTGCAGCTTGAAAGGCCCCAAAAGTTCCTCACCAAAAGGATAAAGGGTCTCAAAATATGTCTTATGCTGCCCGACTGAAAGAACTCCAGCTCTATTCAGTCTCATACCGCTTGCTCAGAGGTGACCTGTGCCTGACATATAAGGCCATGTCAAACCCAGATTTGATGAATATGCTTTACCTCAAAAAATCTAGATCCCTCAGAACCACAAGGGCGGGAGACTTAAACCTTGACACGGTTATAAATAGAACGTGCTGGAGGGACAGATTCATCACCCAGAGACTTCCTATGCTGTGGAACAAAATCCCGGTACATGTGAGGCAGAGCACCTCTCTGGCCTTGTTCAAGAGGAATCTTGACCAATGGATGGGAGATTGCAGATATACCCCAGGGATTACTTCAGTGTCACTGCTTGACAGAGGCACAGCAAAATGATAGGCATAGTTTTTATTCAAACTAAAGGGGTGGCGAAAGCCACATAACTATGGGCTAGGCTTATAAATGCCCTTGGGCAGATAGCCTAGTATGAACCTATGAACCTATGAACAAATGGGTAGAATACCATAGCCAAACTGGGGGAGGAGGAAAGATAGAATTATGGTGTAGTTAAGATCCCTTGCAAAACAGCAGTGGCAAAACCTGCTCGGGATCTAGAGTATAAAGGTAAATTATAATGCTTGGCAAATGTATGCACGGAGCTCCAAGTAGCAGCCTCTAAAATGTCTTTGGTAGCCACTCCTCGTAGAAAAGCTGTGGTAGTGGCTGTAGCTCTTGTAGAGTGAGGCCTGATGTTTTCTGGAGTTTTCTTTCCATGGAAGGAGTAACAAAATCTAATGCAATTTCCTATCCACTTAGATATTGTCTGTTTTGAAATTGCTTTCCCTTCCATTCCTGCTGCATATGCTACCAGTAGCTGGTCAGTTTTTCTATTGCTCTTGGTCCTGTCCAGGTAGTAGCGTAATTGTCTGTGTACATCCAAGGTATGCAACAGTCTTTCTCCCCTGTTCTGTGGATTGGGAAGAATGTAGGTAGGTGGATAGCCTGATTTAAAGATACTCTGGAGACCACCTTAGGCATAAAAGTAGGATTTGTTCTCATGGACACTCTATCTTGATGGAAGATCAGAAAGGGTTGTACTGCCATTAATGCCTGTAGCTCAGAAACCCTTCTTGCTGAAGTGATTGCCAGCAGGAAAGCAGTTTTCCATGATAAGTATTGCAATTCTGCTGTTGCTGCTGGTTCGAAAGGAGGTAGTGTCAATTTTTCTAGCACAAAGTTCAAGTCCCATGCAGGTAATGGTGGCTTCCTAGGAGGTTTTACATTTTTAAATTCCTCTCAGAAACTGCCTGAGCAGAGGATGTGAGAAAACTGGAGGATCCAAGTCGTATTCTGCTGAAATAGCTGAGGCATGAATCTTAATGGAAGAGTAGGACAGGCCTTTGTGGAATAGCTCTGCCAAGTATTCCAGGATGTTGGCTATGTTTACCAGTGACACATCTTCCCCTTTAGCAGTACTCCAAATGAGATGTCTTTTCCATTTTGCTGAATAGGTTTTCCTTGTTGAAGGTCTGCGAGCTTCTAAGATAATGTCCTTAACCCTTTGGGATAAATTTGGGTTAATTTGTCTTATGCAATGTTCCAGGCAGTCAGCTGCAGAGTTTTCAGGTTTGGATGCAGGGTGTTGTAATTGTTCTGCGTTAACAGCAAAGGAACTAGAGGTAAGGGCCATATCTGCTCCTGAGACATGCTCCTCAGTAATGGGTACCAATGTTGCCTTGGCCAATCTGGAGCTATCAGAATGATCCTTGGACGTTCCTCTTTGATCTTCAATAGCACCTTGTGCATCAAAGGAAGTGGTGGGAATGCATATGCTGACAGATTTTTCCAACTGAAGGATAGGGAGTCCACCTTCCATGCCAGTGGGTGGTACGTCCTGGTGCAGAATTTCTTTAATTGGTGATTGAGTGGGGATGCAAATAAGTCTATTTCTGGGAGACCCCATTTTCTTGTAATGGTTTTGAAGATGTCCAGATGCAGCATCCATTCGTGGGCATCCGTGGTAGTCCTGCTTAATGTGTCTGCTAGAGTGTTTTCTTTTCCTGGTACAAAGATTGCTTGTAACTGAATGTTGTAACTCAGGGCCACATTCCAGAGGTCCAGGGCCATCCGGCATAGAGGGTACGAATGTGTGCCTCCCTGCTTGTTGATGTACCACATAAAGTACAGTTTTGTACCTACCATAAATGTAGATGTCCGAACAGCAATGCATCTGCAGTCATAACAAATGGGGTTGTCCTGTCGTCAGGCAGCCCCTCGGTCGGCCGGATTCCAAAGTCTGGGTCTGGCCTCGGCTGGTGTCGCACTTCACCCGACGTCATAGCTGCAGTTCTTCGGGTATAAAGGCATCAGCCGACGCCATTTTCCTCAGTGTTTCTTGCCCCAGATGCCAGTTGCCCTCTTGGATAGCTAAATTTTGGATAAATGCCAATGTTTCCAAATAGTAGAAGGCAAACAAAAAATAAGCATGTATGTACATATATACAAACAAATACACCATAAGAGATCCCCCCCAGCTAGCTATTAGATGGGTAAATACCCTAGGAATACCACAGAGGGGAAGGAGGGTGGGTAATCCTGACTGCAGATGCATTCCTGTTCGGACATCTACATTTATGGTAGGTACAAAACTGTACTATGTCCTTCAAGGATGCATCTGCAGTCATAACAAATGGGTAGAATACCATAGCCAAACTAGGGGAGGAGGTAGAGGAAATTATGGTGTAGTTAGGATCCCTTGCAAAACAGCAGTGGCAAACCCTGCTCGGGATCTAGAGTATAAAGGTAAGTTATAATGCTTGGCAAATGTATGCACGGAGGTCCAAGTAGCAGCCTCTATAATGTCCTTGGTAGCCACTCCTCGTAAGAAAGCTGTGGTAGTGGCTGTAGCCCTTGTAGAATGAGGCCTTATGTTCTGTGGGGTTTGCTTTCCATGGTAGTAGTAACAGAATCTAATGCAATTTCCTATCCACTTGGAGATTGTCTGTTTTGAAATTGCTTTTCCTTCCCTTCCTGTTGCATATGCTACCAGAAGCTGGTCAGTTTTTCTATTGCCCTTGGTTCTGTCCAGGTAGTAGCGCTAGTAGCGCAACTGTCTATGTACATCCAAAGTATGCAGCAGTCTTTCCCCCTTGTTTTGTGGATTGGGGAAGAAGGTAGGTAGGTGGATTGCCTGGTTTAAAGAAACTCTGGATACCACCTTAGGCATAAATGTAGGATTTGTTCTCATGGACACTCTATCTTGATGGAAGATTAGAAGGGTTGTACTGCCATTAAAGCCTGTAGCTCAGAAACCCTTCTTGCTGAGGTAATTGCCAGCAGAAAAGCAGTTTTCCAGGATAGGTGTTGTAGATCTGCTGTTGCTGCTGGTTCGAAAGGGGCAAGTGTCAATTTTTCTAGCACAAAGTTCAAGTCCCATGCTGGTAATGGTGGTTTCCTAGGAGGTTTTACATTTTTAATTCCTCTCAGAAACTGCCTGAGTAGAGGATGCGAGAAGACAGGGGGATCGAAGCTGTATTCTGCAGAAATAGCTGATGCATGTATCTTGATGGAGGAATAGGACAGGCCTGTATGGAAAAGCTCTGCCAAATACTCCAGGATGTTGGCAATGTCTACCTTTGACACATCTTTTCCCCTTTCAGTACTCCAAATGAGAAACCTTTTCCATTTTCCTGCATAGTTCCTTCTTGTTGAAGGTCTGCGGGCCTCAAGGATAATGTCTTTAACCCTTTGGGATAAATCTGGGTTAGTTGCTCTTATGTAATGTTCCAAGCAGTCAGCTGCAGAGTTTTCAGGTTTGGATGCAGGGTGTTGTAGTCGTTCTGAGTTAACAGCAAAGGAGTCAGGGGCAGTGTCCACATTTTCCCCCGAGACATGCTTCTCAGTAATGGGTACCAATGTTGTCTTGGCCAGTCTGGAGCTATCAGAATGATCCTTGGACGTTCCTCTTTGATTTTCAATAGCACCTTGTGCATCAAAGGAAGAGGTGGGAATGCATATGCTGTCAGGCCTTTCCAACTGAAGGATAGAGAGTCCACCTTCCAAGCAAGTGGGTGGTATGTCCTTGTGCAGAATTTCTTGAGCTGGTGATTGAGTGGGGATGCGAATAGGTCTATATGTGGCAGTCCCCATTTCTTTGTGATGACCTTGAAGATGTCCGGGTGTAGCATCCATTCGTGAGCATCCGAGGTAGTTCTGCTTAATATGTCTGCTAGGATGTTTTCTTTTCCCGGTACAAAAATTGCTTGTAACTGAATGTTGTAGATCAGAGTCATATTCCATAGGTCCAGTGCCATCCGGCATAGAGGGTATGAATGAGTGCCTCCCTGTTTGTTGATGTACCACATGACTGTGGTGTCGTCTGTCCTTATCATCAACTGCCCTTCTTGGAGGAATGGTCTGAAATTCTGGATTGCTAGTTTTACTGCCAGCATTTCTTTTTGATTTATGTGCAGGTGCAGCTGTTCTGGAGTCCATAAGCCTTGTATGCACTTGTCCAGCATGTGGGCCCCCCCAACCGAGGTCTGAGGCGTCCGTTGTGATGGTTTGGCTTGGTTGAATGCTGTGGAAGGGCAAACCTGGGTTTGACTGGCATGCCTGAGCCCACCATAGGAACTCTTGTTTCAGGCATGGGATTAGTGGTATTTCGGTTTCTAAGCTGTGCCTGTGTTGAGACCATAAATTCTTCAGGTACCACTGTAGCTTTCTCATATGTAGTCTGGCATGAGGGACCACGATTATGCAGGATGCCATGAAGCTCAAAGCCTGCAGTACTTTCCTTGCTGTTAGTTTGTTCTGCTCTGTTAATGCCAAGAAGTAGAGAGGAAGTTGTTCTTGTTTTTCTGCAGTTAGGAATGCCATCTGTTTTACTGTGTCCAATTCTGCACCTAAGAAGGTTATTCTTTGGGATGGTATCAGTCTTTACTTTTTTATATTGACTGTATATCCCAGGGTTTGTAGTAAGCAAATGACTCTTTGTAAGTCTTCTGTTAGCTTGTTTTTGTTGTCCGCTTGTATCAGGCAGTCGTCCAGGTATGGATATATTTGGATTCCCTGAAGCCTGCAGTGAGCGATTACTGATGCCAGGCATTTCGTGAACACTCTGGGTGCAGTAGATAAGCCAAAGGGCAATGCTGAGAATTGATAATGCTCTGATCCTGCAAGAAATCTGAGGTATCTTCTGCAATTTGGTCGTATGGGGACGTGCAGGTATGCCTCCTTGAGATCTAGAGTCACCAGCCAATACTCCTTGCCCAGCATGGGAAGAAGTTGCTGTAGGGTCAGCATTTTGAATTTTGGAACAATGATGAATGTGTTTAAAGCGGACAGGTCGAGAATAGGCCTCCAATTTTTCTCTTTCCTTGGTACCAGGAATAGTCTGGAGTAAAATCCCTTTCCTTGTTCCATAGATGGTACCCTTTCCACAGCTCTCATCTTTGCTAATTGAGCTATTTGTTTTGGAGCTTCTGTCTTTTGATTTGGTGGCAGGTTTGGCATTCCTCTTTTTCCTGGTAAAGTATGGAAATGGAACCTGTAGCCTTGGTCTATAGTTTGCAAAATCCACTTGTCTCTTGTGATATAGTGCCAGTTTTTTGAAAATAAGGCTAACTTTCTGCCTAAGGGTGCTGCTATTTGTTCCCTGGTAGGCGGTGCCAGAGCCAAGTCACTGTGATTGTCCTGTTGCAGTGGTAGTTGTTGTGTCTGTGCCTCGTTGGTTGTTACCTTGCCACTGGCGTCCCCTGTAGGCACCTCCTCTGGATTGATTTCTGCCTCTTGAACGCCTATTCCTGCCTCTCTGAGTTTTAGAGGAGTCTGGAAAGGACCAGCTTTTGGAAGGCCAATTCCTGCTAAATCTTGTTTGCTGAACCTGTAAGAAATCTTTCACTGTTTGTACAGATTTTGCCTTCTCTTCCATTTTCTTCAGTACCTGTTGAGCAGGAGAACCAAATAAACTGACCTTATCCATAGGAGCATCTAATAGTTTTGCTTTAACATGATCCGGCAAGACCTGTTCTTTCAACCATGCATGCCTTCTTATAACTGTGCCAGTCATGGCTGATCTAAAGGAAGCCTCCAGTGCATCATAGCCACATTTTAAAGAATGGTTACTAACCTGCTGAATGTTATGCACCATTTCTAGAACATATTTCTTATCTAAAGAATCATCAGAGGACAGTTTCTTAGTTAACTGATCAAGCATATACTCCTGGTATTGGATCATATGAAACTGACAGTTCAATGCCCTAGCTGAGAGAGTAGCAGAGGTGTATACTTTTTTACCCCATCTCTCTAAGGACCTGGATTCCCTTTCAGAAGGGAGAGGGTTTTTAACTGAGGTTGAAGCTACTGCCTTAGGCCCCTGTGAGATAGTCTCGGGATCTGCAAAAGGAGCCTTGTATAAATGGTGATGAGTGTCCGGGACCCTGTAGAACCTATCGGGCTTAGCAGGGGCTGGAGGTAAAGTATCAGGAGCAGTGCTAGCATCATTAAATGCATCATCTACAACAGGAAGAACTGGAGGTATAGCTAAAGGCCTATGTTGTGGTAAATGTAAAAAGGTCCTAAGCCTTTTACTTGAATCTGAGAAATCTTGTCCCTGCCATTGGAATTGCTCTCTCATGGCATGTAAGGTTTCCCCAAAGGAAAATTCCTCTGGTGGAGAGGCAGAAGGAATCGATTCCTCAGCATCGGAGTCTTCATAAGTAGAAAAAGGAGCCTCTGGATGGTCTGTATTGTCTGTATCATCAGAAGAATCATCTGAGGACACTGGCTCAGGGGGCTCTGCTCTAGGTCTCTTTTCTGGAGGAGGTTGAGAGGACCTGTCTGGGTGAGATTGGGATCCCCTTATTAAAGAGAAGAGATCCTCTGCCAGAGTGAGCATTTGGGAACTGGAACTGGGCCTGTGAGAGGGGGGCTTAACAGGCACAGACTTAGAAGTTTTGGCTGCTTTAGCCCTGGCAAAGGCCTTTATGGACATGGCTGCAGGCGGCCTAGCAGCACCACGTGCAGGGGTTGAAACATCCAAAGGGATGGTGTCCGATAATTCTTGTGAAACCACAGTAGCAGGTAGAACTTCAGAGGCCGATTCAACTAGGTTAGAAGGGGCCTCGGTAGTAGTCATGGATTCGGCTGACGATAGAACCGTTTGCTCGGTTTCGGCCGAAACCGCGGACCGCGAGTGTCGGTCCTTTTCTTTGAGTTTCTTAACTTGTGAAGTCGGAGGATCCGACGGCATTATGTACGCAAAATCTGAGCTGAAAAACTGTTCAGCAAACTCCGACCGACGTCTAAGCGTCCGTCGGTTGAAAGAAGCACAGGCTAAACAAGCTGCTACGTCGTGGTCTGGGCCTAAACAAGGTAAGCAGTAAGAGTGGAAATCTTTATGAGGTATTTGTTTCCCACAAGTTAAACAGTTATTCACTTTTTCTGACATCGGCTGAGGCAAGAAAGAGTCCCCAACGGGGTACTTAGCTTTTTAGAAGTCTTCTAAGTAGTATTCGGTAGTAGTAATCTCTGGATCTGACCGACCGGCACTTGCGAACAGCTTCTGCTTCGGGCGCCACGCGGCAAGAAAGACTGAGGAAAATGGCGTCGGCTGATGCCTTTATACCCGAAGAACTGCAGCTATGACGTCGGGTGAAGTGCGACACCAGCCGAGGCCAGACCCAGTCTTTGGAATCCGGCCGACCGAGGGGCTGCCTGACGACAGGACGACCCCATTTGTTATGACTGCAGATGCATCCTTGAAGGACATCTGTGGTGTTGTCTGTCCTTATCATCAATTGGCCTGGTCGAAGAAATGGTTTGAAAGTCTGAATTGCCAGTTTTACTGCCAGCATTTCCTTTAGGTTTATGTGTAGGTGCAGCTGCTCTTGAGTCCATAAACCCTGTATGCATTTGTTCATCATGTGGGCCCCCCAACCGAGGTCTGAGGCGTCCGTTGTGATGGTTTGGCTTGGTTGAGTGCTGTGGAAGGGCAATCCTTCGTTTGATTGACAGGCCTGAGCCCACCATTGGAATTCTTGCTTCAGGCATGGAATTATTGGAATTTGAGTTTCTAGGCTGTGCTTGTGCTGAGACCATAAATTCCTTAGGTACCACTGTAGTTTTCTCATATGCAGTCTGGCATGTGGGACCAATATTATGCAGGATGCCATGAAGCCCAATGCTTTTAGCACTTTTCTTGCTGTTAGATGGTTTTGTTTTGTTAATGCCAAGAAGTAGAGAGGGAGTTTCTCCTGTTTTTCTACTGTTAGGAATGCCATTTGTTTGGATGTGTCCAGCTCCGCACCCAAAAAGGTTATCTTTTGGGATGGTATCAGCCTTGACTTTTTTATATTGACTGTGTATCCCAGGGCTTGTAGAAGGTAAATGACTCTTTTCAAGTCTTCTGCTAGCTTGTTTTTGTTGTCCGCTTGTATTAGGCAGTCGTCCAGGTAAGGGTAGATTTGGATCCCCTGAAGCCTGCAATGAGCGATTACTGATGCCAGGCATTTCGTGAACACTCTGGGCGCAGTAGATAAGCCAAAGGGCAATGCTGAGAATTGATAATGCTCTGATCCTGCAAGAAATCTGAGGTATCTTCTGCAATTTGGTCATATGGGGACGTGCAGGTATGCCTCCTTGAGATCTAGAGTTACCAGCCAAGACTCCTTGCCCAGCATGGGAAGAAGCTGCTGTAGGGTCAGCATTTTGAATTTTGGAACAATGAGGAATGTGTTTAAAGCGGACAGCTCAAGGATAGGTCTCCACTTGCCTTCTTTCCTTGGTACTAGGAAGAGTCTGGAGTAAAAGCCCTTTCCTTGCTCCATATGTGGTACCTTTAACACAACTCTCATCGTTAATAATTGATTTACTTGTTGTAGAGCTTCTGCCTTTTGATTTGGAGGTAGGTTTGGCATTCCTCTCTTTCCTGGTAGAGTATAGAAATGAAACCTGTAACCTTGGTCTATTGTCTGCAAAATCCACTTGTCTCTTGTGATGTAATGCCAGTTCTTTGTAAATAAAGCTAGCTTCCCGCCTAAGGGTGCTTCTAGTTGTTCCCTGGTAGGCGGTGGCAGAGCCAAGTCACTGTGATTGTCCTGTAGTAGTGGTGGTGGCTGTGTCTGTGCCTCGCTGGTTGTTACCCTGCCACTGGCGTCCCCTGTAGGCACCTCTGGATTGGTTTCTGCCTCTTGAACGCCTATTCCTGCCTCTCTGTGTTTTGGAGGAGTCTGGAAAGGACCAATTCTTGGAGGGCCAATTCCTGATAAACCTTGGAGGTTGGACCTGTAAGAAATCTTTCACTGTTTGGACAGATTTTGCCTTCTCTTCTATCTTCTTCAGCACCTGTTGTGCAGGAGAGCCAAACAAATTGACCTTGTCCATGGGAGCATCTAATAGTTTTGATTTGACATGGTCCGGTAAGGCCTGCTCTTTTAACCATGCATGCCTTCTGATAACTGTGCCAGTCATGGCTGATCTAAAGGAAGCCTCCAGTGCATCATAGCCGCATTTTAAAGAATGGTTCCCAACTTGCTGAATGTTATGTACCATTTCCTGAACATATTTCTTGTCTAAAGGTTCATCAGAGGACAGTTTTTTGGTTAACTGGTCAAGCATAAATTCTTGATACTGGATCATATGAAATTGACAGTTCAAGGCCCTAGCTGACAGAGTAGCAGAAGTGTAAACTTTTTTACCCCGTCTCTCTAAGGACCTGGATTCCCTTTCAGAGGGGAGGGGATTTTTGGCAGAGGTAGATGCTACAGCCTTAGGCCCCTGGGAGATAGTCTCGGGATCTGCAAAAGGAGCCTTGTATAAATGGTGGGATCTGCAAAAGGAGCCTTGTATAAATGGTGATGTGTGTCCGGGACCCTGTAGAACCTATCGGGCTTAGCAGGGGCCGGAGGTAATGAATCAGGAGCAGTACAAGCATCATTAAATGCATCATCTACAACAGACAGAACTGGAGGTATAGCTAAAGGCCGATGTTGTGGTAAATGCAAAAAGGTTCTAAGCCTTTTTCTGGAGTCTGAAAAATCTTGGCCCTGCCACTGAAATTGTTCCCTCATAGCATGCAAGGTTTCCCCAAAGGAAAATTCCTCAGGTGGAGAGGCAGAAGGGATGGACTCTTCAGCATCAGAGTCTTCATAAGGGGAAAAAGGAGCCTCTGGAGGGTCTGTATTATCTGAATCATCAGAGGAATCATCTGTGGAAACTGGCTCAGGGGCTCTGCTCTAGGCCTCTTCTCTGGAGGTGGGTGAGAGGCCCTGTCTGGGAGTGGTTGCGATGCCCGGATTAAGCAAATGAAATCCTCTGCTAAACTAAGCATTTGGGAACTGGAGCTAGGCCTGTGAGAGGGGGTCTTAACAGGCACAGATTTAGTAGCTTTAGCTGCTTTAGCCCTGGCAAAGGCCTTAATGGACATGGCTGCAGGAGGCCTAGCAGCTCCACGTGCAGGGGTTGAAATATCCAAGGGAATAGTGTCAGATAATTCCTGAGAAACCACAACTGCAGGTTGGATTTCAGAAGCCGATTCCACCAGGTTGGAAGAGGCCTCGGTAGAAGGTAAGCTTTCGGCTGAAGGAAGAACCGCTTGCTCGGTTTCAGCCGAAACAGAGACACTCGCTGTTGTCTTAACCGCGGTTTCGGACGAAACCACGGACCGCGAGTGTCGGTCCTTTTCCTTGCGGTTTTTGGATATTTGTGAAGTCGGAGGATCCGACGGCATAATATAAGCAAAATCAGAGCCGAAAAACTGCTCAGCAAATTCCGACCGACGTCTAAGCGTCCGTCGGTTAAAAGAAGCACAGGCTAGACAAGCTGCTACATCGTGGTCTGGGCCTAAACAAGGTAAGCAGTGAGAGTGGAAATCTTTATGAGGTATTTGTTTCCCACAAGTTAAACAGTTATTCACTTTTTCTGGCATCGGCTGAGGCAAGAAAGAGTCCCCAACGGGGTACTTAGCTTTTTAGAAGTCTTCGGTAGTAGTAGAAGTATTCGGTAGTAGTAATCTCTGGTTCTGACCAACCGGCACTTGCGAACAGCTTCTGCTTCGGGCGCCACGCGGCAAGAAAGACTGAGGAAAATGGCGTCGGCTGATGCCTTTATACCCGAGTAACTGCAGCAATGACGTCGGGTGAAGTGCGACACCATCCGAAGCCAGACCCAGACTTTGGAATCCGGCTGACCAAAGGGCTGCCTGACGACAGGACAACCCATTTGTAAGGACTGCAGATGCATCCTTGAAGGACATCAGTTCACTGTACCTATCCAGGCATGTCCAACGGGCATAAGGTGTACTCTCCGGTCCAACTGGTGAATCTGGGCATTTCGAGGCAATGTTAAAATTGCCTCATGTACACAGACAACCCTCTCCTCCTTCCACCAAACACAAATACATGTGACAGATGCAATTATACAGCCAAAGTGGAGGCTAAGCTCTCTCAACCCAAGACTGGATCAGGCAGTCAAGAGGAGAAGGGCATTACCTGCATCACACCATCAGTCTCACACAGACCTATGAGACCAGCACTGGCAAAAAGCCACACATAAATACACAAAAACACTCAGAGGCTCTAAATAAAAATCTGCAGAAGCAATAGAGACCTCCAAAGCAGACATCCAAGCAATCTCCACCCCCCAACACAAACCATGAAACACATACTTAACAAAACCAGTGTGCCACACAATCACAGCCCTTAAGGCAAAACAACATACCCAACACACTAGTAATAGGTGACTCTATAGTCAGGCACACTGACATCCCACTCACTAGGCTGAACAAGGAGATGGTTACTGTTAGCTGCCTGTCGGGTGAGAGGATCCGCCACATAATAGAAGCACTCAGGTCACTCCAGAACAAGCACAAATATGACCCTGTCATTGTTCATGTTGGTGTGAATGACCTGAGCCGTACCTCCCTGGACTACATGAATAGAGACATGGAGGAGCTCTCTGATCACATAGCCCAGGCCGGTATGACCCTGACCCTGAGTAGCATCCTGCCCTCACCAAGAATTATACCACGGTATAGAGAAAAAAATTATCAATTTCAACAATTGGCTAAGCTTGTGTCATTCAAAGGGGATCCAGTGTCTGTCAGCTTGGAATGACATGCTCGACAAGCCACGCTGCTTCGCTAGAGACGGCTTGCACCAGTCACCATTAGGATTTTGAATACTGGCCAAGGCTCTTGCCACCCCCATAGTGCCTTTTTTAGGCAAGGCTCAAAAGAAAAACCCACCGCTGTAAACAGACAAGTAACAAAAAACTGAGGGTAATGCTACTCAATGCCAAAAGTCTAAACCTCAAAATGCACGCACCCGAGGCACTCCTCAGTATGGAGAAAATCGATATATGTGCAGTAACAGAAACCTGGTTTAAGGCTCCAGAGAGCACCCAAGCACTACCAGGCTGCAACTCATACCATACATTTCAGCCACAAAACCCGGACCGAAATACAAAAGGCGGGGGAGTATCCATATTTATCAAGGATACCCACACCTCCAGGTTAGTGGCACAGTACGATGCTTCAGAGATCATCCATGTGCAACCAGCAATGGGCAAAACTGCTATTCAAATTATAGCTTTCTACAGATCAGCCACCATGTCCTAGGATCCCCACTCCGCATTCCTGGAAACACTGGAAAACAAAGGTCCTACCCAACACCTTGACATTGGGTGATTTCAATTACCCAAACATTAACTGGGAAAACTACTCAAGTACAAACTCTCTTGCCCAACAATTCCTAGAATATATAAACTCAAATGCCCAGGATCAACTGATCAACACCCCCACCAGAGGTGACAACATATTGGACCTGGTCATCACCAACATGGGCGACTGGTGTTCCACACCGGAGGTCAACCCCTCGCTGGTTAGATCCGACCATAAACTAATCACTCTGAATATCCACATTCCGCCACCACCCCCGGTAAAAGAAACCACCGTGAAAAACTTTTCAAAAGCAAACTTCACGTTACTCAAGACCGAGGTGGGAAATTTCAAAGCCCCCATGCTAAAGGATAACGCTGTCCAAGCTGCAAATTCCTTTACTAATGCACTCTACGGGCACCTACAATAATGCATGGATCGTGCTATCCCAAACAAAACCAAGACTCACTCCCCTCCAAGAAAAGGAAACCCGTCTGGTGGAACCCTGCCATAAACAAGCTATACAACAGTAGGAGGAAACAAGTACAAAATAAAGTAAAATCCCAAGAAGGGAAGACATCCCTGATCAGTATCAGCAAGAAACTACGATCCCTCATAAAATCATCCAAGGTGAGCTTCAAAAGAAACATTGCCAAAGACTCCAAAGATAACCACAAGGCATTCTTTAGCTATGTCAAGAATCTAAGTGGCAATTCTCAGATCTGCTCGGAGTTAGTGCAGAATGGCACAAAATACACTGAACCGACCGATGTAGCCAACATTATGGCAGACAGGTTCAGTGCAAATTTCACCCCCCTCTCACCCCCAAAAGGGCCTATAACTATACCATAAGAATGTAATGCCCCTAAAATCACAAACACTCAGGTTAAAACAGTCCTCTCCAAAGCCAAAAACACAGTATCAATGGGACCAGACGGTGTCCCAGGCTGCGTCCTACATAAGCTCAAAGATGAACTAACCCCTCACCTAAACACACTGTTTAAACACAGCCTGTCCACAGGCTACGTGCCCACAGAGTAGCGCACAGCAACAGTTATTCCACTCCACAAAGGTGGAGCCACAACGGACCCTGGGAACTATCGCCCTATAAGCCTGACAAGCTTGGTCTGCAAAGCTATGGAGCGCATCATCATGGATCTCATTAACAGAGACACTGGAAACCTCCAAACACTGGACCCTACCCAGTTCGGCTTTGTTAAGGGAAGATCATGCCTCCTAAACCTGGTGGACTTCTTTGAGACAGTTATCAAGGCTACAGACGAGGGAAAGGTGGTCCACGCAGCCTACCTAGACCTTGCAAAGGCCTTCGACACCATTCACCACTCGGGTATTATAGACAAGCTCACCAGCCTGAACATAAACCCCTACGTCACAAGATGGGTTGCCAACTGGCTGACGGACAGAACTCACATGGTAAGAGTTGCAGGAGCTGGAACCATTTATAAACCGGTTACAAGTGGCATTCTCCAGGGCTCAGTCCTAGGACACCTCCTGTTTGGCATATACTTCTCAGAGGTACAGGCAAGCACAGGAGGACTATGGCTGACCATGTTCGCAGACGACTGCAAACTAGGGGCTACAATTGACTCTCCGGCTGACACAAACATCCTCCAAAAGAGTCTCACTGAGACAGATACCTGGTGTCAAAACCATGGCCACAAGCTAAATGCCAAAAAGTGCATAGTCAACCCCTTTGGAAAAAAACAAAGTACCCACAAACTACCATATAGGTGGCAGCCCCGTAAATATGGAAGACGTAATAAGGGATCTGGGGGCCCAAGTAGATAGTAACTTCTCCTTTGATAATTACATTGCCAAAGTGGTTAGAAAATCCTTCTATGTGGCCCACCTAATCACAAAAGGGTTTACATCCAGATCGAAAGAGGTCATTGGGCCTCTCTATGCATCACTCATCAGACCCATCATAGAGTACAATGCCCCATTTGGGATGTACCTTACAAGACACCTGCAACAACTGGAATGACCACAGAAGTACCTCACCAAGAGTATCACTGGCCTCAAGCAGATGCCCTATGCAGCTCGACTGAAGAAACTCCAGCTGTACTTGGTTGCATACCGCCTACTCAGAGGTGATCTCTGCCTGACATACAAGGTCATGTCCAACCCAGAATTGATGGACATGCGCCACCTAAAGAAAATCATATCCCCTCGAGCCACAAGCTCCAGGGATCTAAACCTCACCACAACAATAAACAGGACGCGCTGGAGGGATTGATTCCTGTCCCAGAGACTTCCCATGCTTTGGAACAAGATTCCAATCTACATTAGGCAGAGCTCCTCGTTAACCCTCTTCAAGAGAGAGCTTGAAGATTGGATGGGAAACAGAAAGTTTACCCCAGGGATCACTTCAATGGCTCTGCTGGACAGAGGCACAGGGAACTAATCTAAGGGGGTGGCGAAAGCCAACACATTCCGGCTAGGCTTACAAATGCCTTCGGGCAGACAGCCTAGCAACTACCTATGAACATATATATATATATATATATATATATATATATATATATATAAAAAAAACTACCTATGAACATATATATATATATATATATATATATATATATATATATATATATATATATATATAAAAAACTACCTATGAACATATATATATATATATATATATATATATATATATATATATATATATACATACACACACACACACACACACATATATATATATATATATATATATATATATATACATACACACACATATCTATATATATATATTATATATATACATATATATATATATACACATACACACGCGTGTGCATGTGTGTATAAATATATATATATATATATATATATATATATATATATATATATATATATATATAGAGAGAGAGAGAGATTCAACGTGTGTGTGTATAGATATGTGCGTGAAGACTATATCTAAATGTGTGTGTAGATTATATCTACACACATATATATATATATATATATATATATATATATATACACACACACACACACACATACACAATATATATTTTATATATATATATATATATATATATATATATATATATATATATATATATATATATATACACACACACACACACACACACACACATATATGTAGATATTTAACTTTATAACAGAGGTTCAAAACAAAGAACAGACAATATTATAAAAATATCAATACCACAACTGGCTACAAAAAAAGTATTTTCTATAGAGGGCAACCCCCCTGCACAGCAATGGGGAAGGAAACAGTACAATTGTGTACACTTACCATAAATGTAGATGTTCGAGTCTGTTCACTGTTGCAGTCGTTACATTTGGGTTATCTGTTTGCAGAAGCCCTCAGTCGGCCTGATTATCAAAGTCTTGGGTCCTGCATCAGTTGCTGTCTCATCTTCCATGACGTCAGGTAGTCATTGGTATAAACCATGCATCCGACGCCATTACATCAGTTTTTCTTGCCCTAGATGTCAGGTGCCCCCATAATGGGAAGCAATTATATATATATATATATATATACATATATATATTTATATAAGATTACAGCATTGTAAGCAAGAATAGAGATATAGTCAAATAGAAGTCAAGGGGCTGGAGGGAAGGTAACCAGGACTGCAAAAGTGAATACATTCGAACATCTACATTTATGGTAAGTGTACACAACTGTACTATATTCTTCATGTTTCACTGCTGCAGTCGTTACATTTGGGTAGATTCCCAGAGCTAAGGCAGGGAGGAGACAATTAGACAGCATTAGGAGCAGCTATAAGGCCCTGCTCTGGATTTAGAAAAAAAATGGCAAGTGGTAATGCTTGGTGAAGGTATGTACAGAACTCCAAGTAGTAGCTTCTAGCATGTCCCTGGTAGGGACACCTCTGAGAAAGGCTGTAGAGGTAGATGCAGCCCTGGTTGAATGTGGTCTTATCCCCCAGTGGGGTAGGTTTTCCATGGTGCTTATAGCAGAAATTAATGCAGTGACCTATCCACTTAGAAATGGTTTGCTTTGAAATGGCCTTCCCCTCTGACCCTGCAGCAAATGCAACCAGCAGCCGTTCAGATTTCCTGAGAGGCTTAGTCCTGTCCAAGTAAAATCTAAGTTGTCTGTGCACGTCCAAGGAGTGCAGTATTCTTTCCCTTTGTTCTGTGGATTAGAAAAGCATGGACTGATTAAGTGCCACACTGGATACCACCATGGGCATAAAGGAGGGATTGGTCCTGAGGAACACCCTGTCCGCATGAAAGATGATGAAAGGCTCCACTGCCATGAGGGTCTGTAATTCAGACACTCTTCTTGCTGAAGTGATGGCTAGAAAGAAGGCTGTTTTCCAAGAAAGGAATTTCAACTCTGCATTTGCAGCTGGCTCAAAGGGAGGTAGAATGAGCTTTTCCAATACAAAGTTAAGGTTCCAGGCTGGAGTAGGGGCCCTCCTGGGTGGTCTTAAGTTTTTGGCCCCTCTGAGGAATTGCTTCAGCAGTGGATGAGATAAGAAGGGTGACTCTGCATTATAATGAGCTGAAATGGTCGAGGCATGAATTTTGATGGAGGAGAAGGAAAAACCCTTGTGAAGCATCTCTGTTAAGTATTGAAGAATGTGCGGTAAATTGGGCACAGTTGTGTCCATCCCCTGTGTTTGGTTCCAGGAACAGAATCTTTCCATTTTTCAGCATAGGATTTTCTAGTACTAGGGGTCCTTGCCTCCAGAATAACATCCATCACTTGCTTACTGAGGGATGGTAACGGAGAGATCATGAAATTAGCCAGGCTGCAAGGTTCAGGCTTTGAAGCTGTGGGTGCAGAATCTGGCCCTCCTGCTGGGACAGCAGGGCAGGGGTCTGAGGCAGGTGCCATGGTTCCAGATGTGACGCACTGTGCAAGAGGGGGTACCACTGTTGGCATGGCCAGTCTGGTGCAATAAGTATTGTCCTTGGTTTGTCCTGTTTGATCTTTAGTAGCACTTTGGAGAGGAGAGGCAGAGGAGGAAAGGCATAAACTGGCAGGTTTGGTTTTTCCATGTGAAGGACAGGGCATCCATTTTCCAGGCTTGTCTGTGGTGAGTCCTTGTGCATAATTTGTCCAACTGGTAGTTCTGAGTGGAGGCAAACAGGTTTATCTCTGGGCTCCCCCATATGTTTCTCAAAACTTTGAATATCTTTGGATCCAGTTTCCACAAGTGTGGGTCCATGAGATTTCTGCTTAGGTCATCTGCCAGTGTATTTAGCTTGCCTGGCAGGAATTGAGCTTGTAGGTGCACTTCGTAGCTTAAGGCTGTGTTCCACAGAGCCATGGCTAGTCTGCAGAGAGGGTATGAGTGGGTTCTCCCCTGCTTGCTTATGTACCACAAAACAGTGGTGTTGTCCATCTTCACCAATAATTGTCCTGGAAGAATGTGGTCCTTGAGGGCTGTCAGACCATTCTGTACAGCTAGCATTTCTTTTTGAATGATATGCAGGTGCATTTGACTCGGGTTCCATTTGCCCTGAATGCACTACCCTGCCAAGTGAGCCCCCCCATGCATAGTCTGATGCGTCTGTTAGGGTTTGAACGGCAGGGGGTAGAGAGAATGGCAGTCCCTTGTTTTGGTGGCAGGCCTCTGCCCACCAAAGGTCTTTATACAAGGTATGATAGCAATCATTGATTCTAGGTCCTGAGAATGTTGACACCATAGAATTTTTAGATACCACTGCAGTTTTCTCAAATGCAGTCTTGTATATGGAATTAGTAGAATGCAAGAGGCCATGAACCCCAGGGCTTGCAGTATTTTCCTTGCAGACAGCTGGGTCTTTGTGGCCAGTTTTTTGAAGTAGGCTATCAAATGAACTTGTTTCTCTGGCGTGAGGTAGGCCATCTGGGAAGTTGTACTCAAGCTTGCTCCCAGGAATACAATTTGTTGGCAGGGTACTAGATGTGATTTCTTTTTGTTTATGGTGTACCCCAGAGAAGTCAGCAATTTCTTTACAAATGCCAGATGATGTAATAGTACGTCCTGGCTTTCTGCCTGAATTAGACAATCGTCCAGGTATGGGTATATTTGAATTATATGAATACTTCTTTGCCTTCAAAATGCAATGACTGGAGGTCGGCACTTTGTGAATACCCTGGGCGCAGTAGACAAGCCAAAGGGCAGTGCAGAGAACTGATAGTGCATGTAGCCTGCTCTGAAGTGTAGGTATCTTCTGCAAGATTCCCTTATTGGGATGTGCAGGTACGCTTCCTTTAAATCCAGTGTTGCCAGCCATGCATTTATGCCTAGCATGTGAAGCAGATGATGAAGAGTTAGCATTTTGAATTTTGGAACATATCCCGTTCTACTTGCATGTACCAATTCAGAATTCACACAACAGCAGAGAAAGGATAAATTACTAACCCTGCCTTACTGCAACCTCTTACAATGTAATGCTGACATTTTGTAATCATACTGACTTCTTGATAGCTTGCGCCAACATTACACATGAGCGGGGTTCCCTTACATACTACAGACGTGTGTGGGTGTGGATTTATAATTTTCATGTATGGTTCCATCCCAAGTGGTGTTTAAAAAAAAAAAAAAGCTTAAACTATAGCTGTGTGACATCCCCACTCTGGGACAGTAATCAAGAAGCCTGAATCCTCACCACTGGCACTGGACAGGGATGCTCACCTGGAATAAAAATGGAGATACCCAGATGCTGCTCTTGCGCATCAAGCACAATTTCACTTAAGAGTAAACAGGAACACACTCAGTCTGGGATCTGGGTTTCCTGTCTCCCTTCCTCAATAAGACTCCCCACTGGCACAGCTGTATGGTTGAGTCCTCAGCTCAATGTCCAAGCCAAGTCCTCTAGCACCCTCTCTGTGAAACCAGTGCTTTGTGCCCCTGCTTAAAGTAGCTGGCACTCACTTTGAGATTTGATTTTCACACACACACACACACACACACACACACACACACACACACACACACGAAAGGCTGGCACAGATTTACTAGCTATGCCCCCTTCTGCCCAGACTATAAGGTAGTTACACTGTCAGACACCCCAAAGACGATGCTCTAAGGCTCTTACAAGGGTACCCAATTATACTGGGTGAAAATAACACAAACGGTAGTTTGACCAACAGCAGTAAGGCATTAAGGAGTGGCCACAGGGTCACCAAATAAGAGTACTCTCAAAGGTTAAAATATTCTCTAAAGGACTAGCCAGAATGAAAAGTTTAAATATATTTAACAATAAATAACAAAGAATGTGAAAATACTAAATACCTATTTACAATAATAGACTGCGTTTAAATCACAGGAAATATTAAAAGTACACAGCTGGACAGGTTCACACAGTTACAGAAAAACAATACTTAACTAATCTAACTATACTTTCCAGACTGATCTAAAATAATAATTATCCCCTGGTTACTTACTACAGGAAGGCAAGATGAAGTAGGTGAAAGACCCTTCATTGTCAGGTTACAAAAACAGAGCTGTTCCTAGACTTAAGTCTCACCTAGTATTAAACATTATTTTTAGTGATGGATTACAGAATGACATCACATACATTTGGTCATCTGACTTCTGGTTCCCATGCCCCCACCCCCCCCCCCCTTGGCTAGAACATGCCAGGAGTTATCATTTATATGTCAAAAATACACACAGAGTGTGCCTTGCTAAGATCTGCTGCAGCTCCTGGAAGTCATGAAACAATTTCAAACCTCCACCCTTACAGAGAAGCATTTAGTTCACCCCACTGTCAATGCAGAAAGCTTCCTAGTACAGACTTTTAGTCTCTGGTTGTATTGAGAAAGTACAGTTTTGTACCTACCATAAATGTAGATGTCCGATAGGTATGCATCTGCAGTCATCACATATGGGTTGTCCTGCCTCAGGCAGCCCTTCGGTCGGCCGGATTCCAAAGTCTGGGTCCGGCGCCGGCTGATGTCGCACTTTCCCCGACGTCAGAGCGCCTGGGGTATAAAAGCATCAGCCGACGCCATCTTCCTCAGTTTTTCTTGCTCCAGATGCCAGGTGCCCTCTAAGGAAGGTTAAATTTGGAGAGATGCATTTAAAAATCCAAACATGCACAATAATATAAAAACAAATACACCATAATAGATCACCCCAGCTAGCTATAAGAGGGGTAAGTACCCAAGAAATACCACAGAGGGGAAGGAGGGAGGGTAAACCTGACTGCAGATGCATACCTATCGGACATCTACATTTATGGTAGGTACAAAACTGTACTATGTCCTTCAAGGATGCATCTGCAGTCATCACATATGGGATGAATACCATAGCCAATCTGGGGGTGGAGGATCTATGTAAAGGATGGTGTAGCTAAAATGCCCAGCAGGACTGCTGTAGCAAAGCCTGCTCTGGATCTGGAATATAAAGGTAAATTGTAATGCTTGGAAAATGTATGCACAGAGCTCCATGTAGCAGCTTCTAAAATGTCCTTGGTAGCCACTACTCTTAAGAAGGCTGTGGAGGTGGCTGTGGCTCTGGTCGAATGAGGTCTAATGTTAGCTGGCACAGTTTTTCCATGAAAGGAGTAACAGAAACGAATGCAGTTTTCTATCCATTTGGAAATTGTCTGTTTTGAAATTGCTTTTCCTTTTGCACTAGCAGCATATGCTACAAACAGCTGGTCAGTTTTTCTGTTACTTTTAGTTCTGTCCACGTAGTAGCGCAACTGCCTGTGTATGTCCAGGGTGTGCAGAAGCTTTTCCCCTTTGTTTTGTGGATTTGGAAAGAAGGTAGGCAGGTGAATAGCTTGGTTTAATGAGACTCTGGATACCACCTTTGGCATAAATGAAGGACTGGTTCTCAGAGAGACTCTGTCTTGATGAAAGATAAGAAATGGTTGCAATGCCATGAGGGCCTGTAACTCAGATACTCTTCTTGCTGAGGTTATGGCCAGAAGAAAAGCAGTCTTCCAAGACAGGAACTGTAGCTCTGCAGATGCTGCTGGTTCAAAGGGAGGCAGCATTAGTTTTTCCAACACGAAGTTAAGGTCCCAAGTAGGCACTGGTGGATTCCTTGGGGGATTAATGTTTTTAATTCCTCTTAGAAACTGTCTTAGGAGAGGATGAGAGAAGACAGGTGGATCAGTATTGTACTCTGCTGAAATTGCTGAAGCATGAATTTTAATGGAAGAGCAAGACAGGCCATTGTGGAGCATTTCTGCTAAATATTCCAGGATATGTGCCATGTTCATAACTGTTGCATCTCGGCCCTTTGAGGTGCTCCAGGTGTGAAATCTTTTCCATTTTGCTGAGTATGCCTTTCTTGTGGAAGGCCTGCGAGCTTCCATGATGATATCCTTCACTCTCTTGGATAGCTTATCCTTGTGATGAATCAGGGTATTTTCCAGGCAGCTAGTTGCAATGCTTTCAGGTTGGAATGCAGAGTTTTGCAATTGTGCTGTGTCAGGAGAAGCGGCCATTGTGGAAGAAGCCATGGTTTTGTCTGTGACATGCTCTTTAGCAATGGGTACCAGTGCTGTCTTGGCCAGTCCGGAGCTATCAGAATCACTCTTGGCTGCTCTGCCCCGATCTTCAGTAAGACCTTGGTCATTAATGGAAGAGGTGGGAATGCATACACTGTTAAGTTCTCCAGCTGAAAGAGAGGGCGTCCACTTTCCATGCTTGTGGGTGGTATGTCCTTGAGCAGAATTTCTCCAGCTGATGATTGTGTGGGGAGGCAAAGAGGTCTATGTCCGGTCTCCCCCAAGAGTGTGTTATCTGATGGAAGATGTCTGGGTGCAGCATCCATTCGTGTGCATCCATGATGTTCCTTCTTAAGCTGTCCGCCAGTATATTGTCCTTTCCTGGCACAAACTGGGATTGCAGCTGTATATTGAGTGTCATTGATGTAGAAATAACTTGAAGGCCTCGATTGCATGTATCACTGCCAGCATTTCCTTTTGGTTTATGTGCATGCGTAGCTCTTTTTGTGACCATAGTCCTTGAATGCACCTTCCTTCCATGTGTGCTCCCCATCCGTGGTCTGAAGCGTCTGTTGTAATGGTTTGGCTGGCTATAGGTTTGCTGAAGGGCAGACCCCTGTTTGACTAGCTTGCTTGAGCCCACCACAGAAAATCCCTTTGAAGGCATGGGATGAGTGGTATCAAAGTTTCCAAGCTGTGACTGTGCTGAGTCCATAAACTCCTTAGGTACCATTGTAGTTTCCTCATATGTAGCCTTGCTTGAGGAATCAGAAGAATGCAAGAAGCCATGTAAACCCAGGGCCTGCAGGATTTTCCTTAAAGTCAGCTGAGTTTGTCTTGACAGATTTTTGAAGTAATCCGGTAGTTGACTTTGTTTTTCTTCTGTGAGGAAAGCCATTTAGGTGGTAGTGTCTAGATTCGCACCCTGAAAAGTTATTCTTTGGGATGGTACAAGTCATGACTTGTGAATGTTGACTGTATATCCCAAGGCCTGAAGAAGGTGGATGGCATAATTCAAGTGTTTTACCAAAATTTGTTGGATGTCCGCTTGTATAAGGCAGTCGTCCAGATACGGGTATATTTGCATCCCCTGAAGTCTGCAGTGTGCAATTACTGATGCCAGGCATTTCGTGAATACTCTGAGCACAGTAGATAAGTCAAAGGGCAATGCTGAGAATTGATAATGCTCTGAACCTGCAAGAAATCTGAGGTGTCTTCTGCAGCTTTGTCTGACAGGGACATGCAGGTATGCCTCCTTGAGGTCCAGAGTTACCAGCCAAGACCCCTTGCCCAGCATGGGAAGGAGTTGCTGTAGAGTCAGCATTTTGAATTTTGGCACGATGACATAAGTATTTAGTGCGAACAAGTCGAGAATAGGCCTCCATTGCTTTTCTTTTCTTGGAACAAGGAAGAGTCTGGAATAAAATCCTTGGCCTTGTTCTGAGAGAGGAACCTTTTCTATTGCTTTCATTTGCATTAAGTTTGAAATTTGTTTCAAAGCCTCTGCCCTATGATTTGGTGGCAGGTCTGGCATGCCTTTTCTTTTCAGTAATGTGTGGAAATGGAACCTGTATCCTTTGTCTATTATTTGTAGTGTCCATTTGTCCCTTGTAATAATGTGCCAATTTTCTGTAAATAAGGAAAGCTTTCCGCCCAAAGGTGCTTCCAACTGAGCCCTGGTTGGTGGTGTCAAAGTAAAGTCATTGAGTCTGTCCTTGTGCAGCAGTTGTAGGCCCTGCACTACCTCTCTGGTTGGGAGGCTGCCATTGACGTCCTCTGTAGGAGCCTCTAGCTTGCCCTCTACCTCTGGCACGCCTGTTCTTGCCTCTCTGAAATCTCTCTGTGTCTGGAAAGGACCAGTTCTTGGAAGGCCAATTTCTGCTGAATCTTGGTGGTTGGACTTGCATAAAATCTTTGACTGTTTGTACAGATTTTGCCTTTTCTTCAAATTTCTTTAAGACCTCCTGAGCAGTGGAGCCAAATAACTTTTGCTTTTCCAGTGGAGCATCCAGAAGTTTTGCTTTAACATGGTCTGGCAGAGATTGTTCCTTCAGCCAAGCATGCCTACGTATGACTGCACCTGTCATAGCTGACCTACATGAAGCTTCCAATGCATCATAACCACACTGCAAGAAATGGTTGCTAACCTGTTGAGAGTTATGTACCAGATCCTGAAGTGATTTACGATCTAGGGGTTCAGGTGAAGACAGTTTTTTATGCAATTCATCTAACAAATACTCTTGGTACTGTATCATATGAAATTGACAGTTTAAAGCCCTCATAGAAAGGGTAGCAGAAGTATACACTTTTTTACCCCATCGCTCTTACGCCCTGGACTCCCTTTCAGAGGGGAGTGGGTTTTTTGGAGTGACAGCTGCAACCCCTTTGGGGCCCTGGGAAATAGTTTCTGGATCAGCAGAGTGGGCCTTGTAAAGGAAAAGATGAGATTCCGGGACCCTGTAATACCTATCGGGTTTGGCAGGGGCCGGAGGAAGAGTGTCAGGGGTTGTGCTAGACTCAGAGTACACATCATCAATGACATTCAAAACAGGGGAAATAGCCAAAGGTCTATGCTGAGGCAAATGCAAGAAGGTCCTTAATCTTTTCCTGGAATCAGAGAATTCCTGGCCCTGCCATTGGAAATGCTCCCTCATAGTGTGCAGAGTTTCCCCAAAAGACAGCTCTTCAGGAGGGGAGGCCGAAGGGATAGATTCCTCTGCATCAGAATCCTCATAGACCGAAAAAGCCTCCTCCTAGTAGTCCGAGAGAGCAGAGCCATCAGAGGCCTCATCTGAGGAATGTGGATCAGAGGGCTCAACCCTGGGCCTTTTTTCTATAGGAGGTAGAGAGCCCCTGTCCGGATGAGGCTGAGAGCCCCTAATTAATGAAATAAGGTCCTCTGCTAGACTAAGAATCTGAGAACCTGAAGTGGGTCCCTGAGGGATAACCCTGGGAGGCATAGATTTAGAGAGTTTAGCAGCTTTAGCCCTAGAGAATGCCTTAATAGACATGGATGCAGGAGGCCTGGCTGCACCACGTGCTGGAGTAGTTTTGTCTAAGGGAATGGTGTCGGAAGGTTCCTGGACACCAGATTCCAAAGGAGATTAAATAACCGATACAGAAGTGGCCTCCGGGGCCGAGGTTGTCGGTTATACGGTTTCGGTGGACGGAAGTACCAAGGACTCGGTTTCAGCCGAGACCGAGACACTCGCGGTAGCCCTGGCCGTGGTTTCAGCCGAAACTGCGGACCGCGTGTGTCGGTCCTTGTCCTTCCGTTTCTTTATTAAATGTGAAGTCGGAGTCTCCGACGGCATATTATAAGCAAAACTAGCCCCAAAAAATTCCTCTGCAAACTCCGCCCGACGTCTAAGGGTGCGTCGCTTGAAGGAAGCACAGGCGGGACAGGCCGAGACGTCGTGGTCTGGGCCTAGGCAAGGTAGGCAGTAAGAGTGGAAATCCTTATGAGGTATTTGTTTCCCACAAGTTAAGCAATTATTAATTTTATCTGACATCGGCTGAGGCAAGAAAGAGTCCCCAACGGGGTACTTAGCTTTTGAAGTCTTCGGTTTAGCTGAATTACAGGAGCTGGCCGACCGGCACTTGCGAACTGCTTCTGCTTCGGGCAACATGCGGCAAGAAAGACTGAGGAAGATGGCGTCGGCTGATGCTTTTATACCCCAGGCGCTCTGACGTCGGGGAAAGTGCGACATCAGCCGACGCCGGACCCAGACTTTAGAATCCGGCCGACCGAAGGGCTGCCTGAGACAGGACAACCCATATGTGATGACTGCAGATGCATCCTTGAAGGACATCTGCAAGACACAATCTTTACGGCCTAAATTAACTAATTTAATTTCTTACTATTTTCCAAAGTCAGATGGAATGAGATTAACCTCTTCTATTCCAGTACTCTCTGTTACAATACATACATTTCAACAGTTACAATAACACATGTACAGCTCTTCTCTCCAGCAGAACACACTGTTGACACATTTATAACACAAGCAACTTTACAAATACATTTTTCAAAACACCATCTGTACAAATGACTTTGATATATAAATGACATAAAATTCTTTAAAAATTTCCAGCTAGCTCTGCTGGCATATGTTACACATGCACTGCCCTACTTCTCCTGACACAGATGGCAAACGCCTCACATCATCACAAGCTGATCTAACGATAGTTTCCAGCACATTTAGCAAATCATAACTCTGATAATAATGAACATTTATGATTTTATGATAAATGACATTAATTCTTATAAATTTACAAGTAATACTTTAGTCTGCTTTATCACAGTCTATTGGATTTTCAACATACTGGTAAACTTCCAGTATTATTTTTCCTTTCTTCTATTATTTGATAACGGTATTTTTATAAACAAGGGGATGTGGGCTGTAGGATGGCTTGCCCACCTACAAAAATTACTTTTTTATTTTATGTTATGATAGATTACATGAAGTACTTAGATCAGTTGTGCTTAGATATTTTGTCTTTAAAATCAAATACACCCGTATGCTGAGTGTGTGTGCATGCGTGCGAGAGTACAAATGTATATACATACACAAGCATATATATATATATATATATATATATATATATATATATATATATACACACACACATACATATATATATATATATATATATATATATATATACATACATACATACATACATATATATATATATATATACATACAAACACACAGATATATGCAGTGGATATAAAAAGTTTCACACCCCTGTTAAAATGCCAAGTTTTTGTGTTATAAAAAAACAAGGCCACAATAAATAATTTCAAAACTTTTCCTACCTTTAACGTGACCTATAACTTGTACAATTCAACTGAAAAACAAACCTGTTACGGGAGAAATATAAAAAACGTACAATAAGCTGGTTGTATGTGTGCAAACCCTTAAACTAATACTTTGTTGAGGCATGTTTTGATTTAATTACAGCATTCAGTCTTCTTGGGTACACAACTGCCATCAATTAAAGAGACTCTGATTAACCCCAAATGAAGTTCAGCTGCCCTAGTAGGATTTCCTGACATTTACTCAGTTGTCTGCTACAACAAAACCCATGGTTCGTAGATTGCTTACAAAGCATCAAAGGGATATCATTGTTGAAAGGTATCAGTCAGGAGAAGGGCACAAAAAAATTTTCCACAGCATTGGTCATACCATGGAACACAGTGAAGACTGTCATCAAAAAGCTGAGAAAATATGGTGCAACAGCGACCTTGTAAAGAACTGGACATCCCTCCAAAATTGATGAAAAGACAAGACGAAAACTGGTCAGGGAGGCTACCAAGAGACCTACAACAACACTGAAGGAGCTGCAGGAAAGTACAGTTGTGTACACTTACCATAAATGTAGATGTTCGAGTGTATTTACTGTTGCAGTCATTACATTTGGGTAATCCTGCTGGCAAGTTGCCCTCAGCCGGCCTGAATTCCAAAGTCTTGGGTCCTGCATCGGTCACTGTCGCCCCTTCCCTGACGTTAGGTTGTCAGGGGTAAAGAAGCGGCCAACACCATTTTCTTTAGTTTTTCTTGCCACAGATGTCAGGTGCCCCCCAAGAGGGTTGCCATAATTTAGATATGTATAATTACATGGAACAATATAAAATTTACCTTCATCTACAAGCAAATACACCACATACGTTGTATAAATCAGAGAATGAAAGATAGGTTCCATCAGAAGAAAAAGGGAAATGGTGGGTGGGAAACCTGGACTGCAACAGTGAATACAGTCAAACATCCACATTTATGGTAAGTGTACACAACTGTACTAGGTTCTTCGTGTTTCACTGTTGCAGTCATTACATTTGGGTAGAGTCCCAAAGCTAAGGTTGGGGGGCTGGAGCTAAACAGCATTAGGAGCGGCTATGAGGCCCTGCAGAACTGCAGTGGCAAAGCCTGCCCAGGATTTAGAGTAGAATGGCAGATGATAGTGCTTTGTGAAGGTGTGCACTGAACTCCAAGTAGCAGCCTCTAAAATGTTCTTGGTAGGTACTCCCCTGAGAAAGGCTGCTGAAGTGGCTGCAGCTCTGGTTGAGTGTGGCCTCATACCCTTAGGTACTGGCTTGCCATGGTGTACATAGCACAAACGAATGCAGTGGTCGATCCACTTTGAAATAGTCTGCTTTGAGATGGCCTTTCCTTGTGATCCTGCAGCATATGTCACTAGTAATTGCTCTGTCTTTCTGAAAACTTTGGTTCTGTCCAAGTAGAATTTCTGTGTACATCCAAAGAATGCAGAATTCTCTCCCCCTTGTTCTGTGGATTTGGATAAAAGGTTGGCAGGTGAATAGTTTGGTTGAGAGCCACACTGGACACCACCTTAGGCATAAATGTTGGGTTTGTCCTCAGAGAGACCCTGTCTTTATAAAAAATGATAAAAGGTTCCACAGCCATGAGTGCCTGTAGTTCTGAAACTTGTCTTGCAGAAGTTATTCCTAGGAGCAGAGCTGTTTTCCAAGATAAAAACTTTAAATCAGCAGTAGCAGCTGGCTCAAAAGGAGGCAGGGTGAGTTTTTCCAAGACATAGTTGAGGTCCCATGCAGGCATTGGTGATCTCCTTGGAGGTCTTATTTTTTTGGCTCCTCTGAGGTACTGTTTTAATAAGGGATGAGAGAAGATTGGTGGCTCTGCATTGTAATAAGCCGAAATGGCAGAGGCATGAATTTTAACAGATGAAAAAGATAAGCCTGTGTCCAGCATCTCAGTTAAATATTGCAAAATCTGAGGAATATTTGGCACAGCTGTATCAGTTCCTTGTGCCTGGTTTCAAGCACAGAATCTCTTCCATTTCCCAGCATAAGACTTTCTGGTACTAGGCCTTCTGGCTTCCAAAATGACATCTATCACAGCTTTACTGAGAGGTGTGTTTTGTATGACTACATTATTCGTCATTCTGTCAGATTTAATGTTCTGAGTTGGCTGTGCAGGATCTGACTGTTTTACTGGGACAGTAGATGAGGTATTTGAGGTAAGGTCCAAACTGGGCATTGAGACAAGCTCCCTAATATTGGATTCCAGGGCCAGTCTGGGGCAATCAGTATCATCTTTGGCTTTCTCCTTTCTGACCTTTAGGAGTACCTTGGGGAGGAGAGGCAGAGAAAGAAATGCATATACTGATAGGTTTTTCCAGCTGAAAGATAGGGTACCCACTTTCCATGGTTATCTGTGATAAATCCTTGTGTAGAACCTTTTCAGCTGGTAGTTGTGAGGGGAGGCAAATAGATCTATGTCCGGGCATCCCCATTTCCTTGTTATCATGCTGAAGACTTGTGGATCCAGGTGCCACTTGTGGGGATCCATGAGGTTTCTGCTTAATTCGTTTGCCAGAGTATTTTTCCTTCCTGGCAGGAATTGTGCCTGCAGATGTACTTGGTAAGTCAATGCCGTGTCCCACAAAGTCAAGGCTAGTCTGCAAAGTGGGTAAGAATGTGTGCCCCCCCTGCTTGTTTATATACCACATGACCATGCTGTTGTCTGTCTTTGTCAGTAGCTGTCCTGGATGAAGTAGGTCCTTGAAGGCTGTCAGGGCATTTTGAACCGCTAGCATTTCTTTTTGATTGCTATGCAGATGCATTTGGTTTGAGGTCCATGAGCCCTGAATGCATCTTCCCTGCCATGTGCCCCCCCCCCCCCCCAGGCATAATCTGATGCATCCATTGTTAGTGTCTGCCTGGCTGGGGGTAATGTGAATGGCTGTCTCTTGTTTTGGTGACAAACCTTTGCCCACCATCGAAACTCCTGTTGCAGGCAGGGAATGAGAGTAATCATAGTTTCCAGGCTGTGGCAATGTTGAGTCCAAACACGTTTTAGGTACCATTGAAGTTACATATGCAGTCTTGCATATGGAATTAGTAGGATGCAGGATGCCATGAAGCCCAAAGCCTGCAGAATTGTTCTTGCAGATAACTGGGCCTTTGTTGCCAACATTTTGAAATAGATAGACAGTTGCCTTTGTTTGTCTGGCATGAGATAAGCCATCTGGGCAGTTTTATTTAAGCTTGCACCCAGGAATATTATCTCTTGAGAGGGTACTAGTTTTGATTTCTTTTCGTTGACTGTGTACCCTAGGCATGCTAGAAGTCTTCACAAATGCCAGATGCTGTAGAAGAATGTCCTTGTTCTTTGCTTGAATTAGACAATCATTCAAGTAAGGATATATTTGTATTCCTCATTGTCTGCAGAATGCAATTACTGGTGCCAGGCACTTTATAAAGACCCTAGGCGCAGTAGATAAGCCAAAGGGCAGTGCAGAGAATTGGTAATGCATTGAGCCAGCCTTGAATCTGAGGTATCTTCTGCATATTTGTCTTACTGGGACATGCAGGTATGCCTCTTTCAGGTCTAAAGTCACAAGCCAAGCGTTCTTGCCCAGCATGGGCAGAAGCTGATGCAAAGTCAACATCTTGAATTTTGGTATCCAGGAATGTGTTCAAAATAGATAGGTCCAGTATTGGCCTCCAGGCCTTGTCCTTTCTAGGTACCAAGAACAGTCGAGTAAAATCCGTATCCCTGCTCTTGCTCTGGTACTTGTTGAATGCCCCCCCCCCCCATGTCCATGAGGGATGAGACTTGTTTTTGTGCCTCTGCCCATTGATTTTTTGTCAGATCCGGCCAGCCGTTTGCCTTTGGCAAGTATGGAAATGGAATTTGTAGCCTTGTGACACAATATTTAGGACCCATTTGTCCTGGGTTATAATGTGCCAATTTTGAGAAAAAAGTGCTAATTTTCCTGTATGGTTGTGATTTGTCTTCTCCAACTTTGGAGGTAGAAGCCCCCCACTGCTTTGAGCGATATGAACCTTGCGCCTGGGGTCTGCCTGTCTGCCTCTTTGTCTGACACAGGAAAGGATCAATTCTTTGTTGGCCAGTGTCTACTAAACCTAGGTGGCTGTACTTGTAAAACAATCTTTGACAGTTTGCATAGATTTAGCTTTGTCCTCCATTTTCTTTAACACCTTTTCTGCCTTAACACCAAACAAAGTATCATGTTGTAAAGGTGCATCTAATAATTTAACTAACATGATCGGCAGATTTTGTTCCTTTAACCAAGCATGCCTCCTAATTACAGAACCTGTAACTGCGGCCCTGCAGGAGGCCTCTAAAGAATCAAAACCACATTGCAAAGTATGCTTTCCAACTTGTTCAGCTGCATGCAATAAATCCTGCATTTCCTTGTTTTCTGCACATTCAGGGTTTAACAACATTTTCTGTTTAAGCAATGTCATGACATGTTGCTGATATTTGAGCATATGAAACTGACAGTTTCAGGCCCTTA
Organism: Protopterus annectens; assembly: GCF_019279795.1. Classification (NCBI taxonomy): domain Eukaryota; kingdom Metazoa; phylum Chordata; order Ceratodontiformes; family Protopteridae; genus Protopterus; species Protopterus annectens. Next base: position 139,925,200 of record NC_056740.1, read on the forward strand.
TAGCCAAAGTAGCAGATGTGTTAACCTTTTACCCCCATCTATCCAGTGCCCTAGAATCTTTGTCAGAGGGGTAGGGTTTTTTGCAGCAGAAGCCTTAACTCCTTTGGGACCCTGAGAAATAGTTTCTGGGTCTGCAGCAGGGTTTTTAAAAAGGAATTTATGAGAGTCAGGAACCCTGTAATATCTGTCAGGCTTAACAGGAGCTGGAGGTAAGGAGTCAGGGGTAAGACTAGAATCTGAACACACATCATCTACAATGTCTAACACAGGTGGGATGGCTAGTGGCTTGTGTTGAGGTAGTAAAAGGAAATCCCTGAGCCTCTTTTTAGATTCTGAAAAATCTTGACTCTCCCAGTGGAAATGCTCCCTCATGGTATGTAAGGTTTCCCCAAAAGAATAGTCCTCTGGAGGAGAAGCTGAAGGTATAGATTCTTCAGCATCAGAATCCTCATGGGGGGGGGAAGAGAATATTCCTGATCAGAAGAGGAATCAGAAAAAATGGAAACCTGATCTGAAGATTCATAGTCAGTCTCTTGCCTAGGCCTCTTATCAGGAGGGGTGATGGGTACCCCTGATCAAGGTAATCAAGTCTTCGGCCATTTTAAGCATTTGTTTTTTGGGCATAGAGGCCTGACCACGTGGCTCTTGAGTTTGTTTCTTTGCTTTGGAAGGTACTTTAGTCTTTGCCTTTGAAGCTGAAGTAGGTTTGATGTAAAGATGTTTAGGTCTGAATACACCCTCAGAAGCCGGTGCCTGCTCAGCGGCTCTGGAACCATCTGAAGGGAAAATATCAGAGGTTCTAATACCTTGAGTTTCCAGCGGCATGGCAGACTCCACGTGGGAGTCGGTAGCGGCCTGCGACTCTAAAGTAGTGGGCGTCAGGGGATGCAAAAGCACCTCACTGAGGACTGGCGAACCGGCAACTGGCTTAGGAGAAGCTTTGTCGTCTGTTTTGGGCCTTGGTTGTCTATCTCTTTCCTTTTCTTTGCATTTTTTGTGAACTCCGGTAGTCAGATGGCTATCAGATGACATTTCTGAGTAATTAAACAGGCGTCCAAAATAGTTTAAAGCAAAATCATACAGACGCTTAATAGTGCGTTGGTTAAAGCTAGCACAGAACAGACAACCAGAAACGTTATGATCAGGGCCTAGGCAAGGAATACAGTAAGAATGAAAATCCTTATGAGGTATTTGCTTCCCACAAGAAATACAACTATTAACTTTTTCTGACATCGGTCTGGAGCAAGAAAAAAGTTTCCCCAACGGGGTACTTAGCTTTATTGAAGACTTTGGATCTGAAACTCTAACACAAAGATCTCAGGAGTCGGCCGACCGGCACTTGCGAACTGCTTCTGCTTCGGGCACTGCGTGGCAAGAAAGACTAAAGAAAATGGCATCGACCGCTTCTTTTATACCCCTGACGACCTGACGTCAGGGAAGGGGCGACAGCGACCGACGCAGAATACAAGACTTTGGAATTCAGGCCGGCTGAGCCCAACCTGCCAGCAGGATTACCTAAATGTAATGACTGCAACAGTGAAACATGAAGAACATCTTCTGCCAAGTACTGGTTGTGTACTACATGTGACAACAATCTCCCGTATTCTCCATAAGTTTGGGCTATGGGGTGGGGTTGCAAGATGGAAGGCTTTTCTTATACAGATAAACATCCACGCCAAGCTAAAATTTACAAAACAATATATCAAGTCTCCCAAATGCATGTGGGAAATGTGTTATGGTCTGATGAGACCAAGGTTAACCTTTATGACCACAATTCCAAAAGATATGTTTGGCGCAAACACTTGGCATCACCCAAAGAACACAATCCCCACGGTGAAACATGGTGGTGGCAGTATCATGCTTTAGAGTTGCTTTTCTTCAGGTAGAACTGGGGCTTTAGTCAGGGTGGAGGGGAATTATGGACAGTTCCAAATACCAGTCACATTTGGCCCAAAACCTTCAGGCGTCCGCTAGAAAGATGAAAATGAAGAGGAATTTCACCTTTCAACATGAAAATGACCCCAAGCATACATCCAAATCAACAAAAGAATGGCTTCACCAGAAGAAAATTACAGTTTTGGAATAGCCCAGACCTAAACCCAATAGAAAAATCTGTGGGGTGATCTGAAGAGGGCTATGCACAAGAGATGCCCACTCAATCTGACAGATTTGGAGTGCTTTTGCAAGGAAGAGTGGGCAAATCTTGCCAAGTCAAGATGTGCCATGCTGACAGACTCCTAACCAAGAAGACTGAATGCTGTAATTAAATCAAAAGGTGCTTCAACAAAGCATTAGATTAAGGGTGTGCACACTTATGCAACCAGCTTATTGTACTTTTTTATTTTTTATATTTTTCCCCTAACAGATTTGTTCGCTTTTCAGTTGAATTGCACAGTTTATAGGTCACATTAAAGGTGGGAAAAGGTTTGAAATGATTTATTGTGGTCTTATTTTTTATATCACAAAAACCTGGCATTTTAACAGGAGTGTGTAAACTTTTTATATCCAACGTGTGTGTGTGTGTACGTACACACACACACACACACACACATATATATATATATATATATATATATATATATATATATATACATATATATATATATATATATATATATATATATATATATATATATATATATATATATATATATATATATATATACATATATATATATATATATATATATATATATATATATATATATATATACATATATATATATATATATATATATATATATATATATATATATATATATATATATATACATATATATATATATATATATATATATATATATATATATATATATATATATATATATATATATATATATATATATATATATATATATATATATATATATATACATATATATATATATATATATACATATATATATATATATATACATATATATACATATATATATATATATATATATATACATATATATACACATATATATACATATATATATATATATATATATATATACATATATATGTATATATATATATATATACACACACATATATATATATATATATATATATATATATATATATACATATACACACACACACACTCAAAATATCAACAGTATTTGTAATGCAGGGGCAAGGCCCCCCCACACACACACACCCCCTGCTAATTATATACCAACAAGATCGCACAACACTGGAGAAATAGCAAACTCCATTTTTGATATTTTGAGTTTTAGATATTTTGATTTTCAGTCTTTTGATCTTTCAATCTTCTGAAGGGGATATACAGATATGTATATGCTTCTGCTTCAAAACATCAAATTCCCATAACAATGAAACTGAAAACACAGACCATAACACTGAAAACCAAAAACACTGATAAACATCAAAAACACAAAACTTTGAAACTTTTCAACACAGCATCTCATAACATCGAAAAAGTACAGTTTTGTACCTACCATAAATGTAGACGTCCGATAGGAATGCATCTGCAGTCCTTACAAATGGGTTGTCCTGTCGTCAGGCAGCCCTTCGGTCGGCCGGATTCCAAAGTCTGGGTCTGGCCTCGGCTGGTGTCGCACTTCACCCGACGTCATAGCTGCAGTTATTCGGGTATAAAGGCATAAGCCGACGCCATTTTCCTCAGTGTTTCTTGCCCCAGATGCCAGGTGCCCTCTTGGAAGGCTAAATTTGGATAAATGCCAATGATTCCAAATAGTACAGAGCAAACACAAAAAATAAGCATGTATGTACATATATACAAACAAATACACCATAATAGATTCCCCCAGCTAGCTATAAGGTGGGCAAATACCCTAGGAGCACCACAGAGGGGAAGGCGGGTGGGTAATCCTGACTGCAGATGCATTCCTATCGGACATCTACATTTATGGTAGGTACAAAACTGTACTATGTCCTTCAAGGATGCATCTGCAGTCCTTACAAATGGGTAGAATACCATAGCCAAACTGGGCGAGGTGGAAAAATAAAGTTATGGTGTAGTTAGGATCCCTTGCAAAACAGCAGTGGCAAAACCTGCTCGGGATCTAGAGTATAAAGGTAAATTATAATGCTTGGCAAATGTATGCACGGAGCTCCAAGTAGCAGCCTCTAAAATGTCCTTGGTAGCCACTCCTTGTAAGAAGGCTGTGGTAGTGGCTGTAGCCCTTGTAGAGTGAGGCCTGATGTTCTCTGGAGTTTTCTTTCCATGGTAGGAGTAACAAAATCTAATGCAATTTCCTATCCACTTGGAGATTGTCTGTTTTGAAATTGCTTTTCCTTCCCTTCCTGTTGCATATGCTACCAGTAGCTGGTCAGTTTTTCGATTGCCCTTGGTCCTGTCCAGGTAGTAGCGTAATTGTCTATGTACATCCAAGGTATGCAGCAGTCTTTCTCCCCTGTTCTGTGGGTTGGGGAAGAATGTAGGTAGGTGGATAGCCTGATTTAAAGAAACTCTGGAGACCACCTTAGGCATAAAGGAAGGATTTGTTCTCATGGACACTCTATCTTGATGGAAGATCAGGAAGGGTTGTACTGCCATTAATGCCTGAAGTTCAGATACCCTTCTTGCTGAAGTGATTGCCAGCAGGAAAGCAGTCTTCCATGATAAGTATTGTAATTCTGCTGTTGCTGCTGGTTCGAAAGGAGGAAGTGTCAATTTTTCTAGTACAAAGTTCAAGTCCCATGCTGTTAATGGTGGCTTCCTAGGAGGCTTTACATTTTTAATTCCTCTCAGAAACTGTCTGAGCAGAGGATGTGAGAAGACAGGAGGATCCAAGTCGTATTCTGCTGAGATAGCTGATGCATGAATCTTGATGGAGGAATAGGACAGGCCTGTGTGGAAGAGCTCTGCCAAGTATTCCAGGATGTTGGCTATGTTTACCAGTGACACATCTTCTCCTTTTGCAGTACTCCAAATGAGATATTTTTTCCATTTTGCTGAATAATTTTTTCTTGTTGAGGGTCTGCGAACCTCAAGGATAATGTCTTTAACCCTTTGGGACAAATTAGGGTTAATTGGTCTTATGCAATGTTCCAGGCAGTCAGCTGCAGAGTTTTCAGGCTTGGATGCAGATTGTTGTAGTTGTTCTGTGTTAACAGCAAGGGAACCAGGGGTAGTGGCAATATTTGTTCCCGAGACATGCTCCTCAGTAATGGGTACCAATGTTGCCTTGGCCAGTCTGGAGCCATCAGAATGATCCTTGGACGGTCCTCTTTGATCTTCAATAGCACCTTGTGCATCAAAGGAAGTGGTGGGAATGCATATGCTGTCAGGTTTTTCCAACTGAAGGATAGGGAGTCCACCTTCCAAGCAAGTGGGTGGTACGTCCTTGTGCAGAATTTCTTTAGCTGGTGATTGCGTGGGGATGCAAATAAGTCTATTTCTGGAAGCCCCCATTTTCTTGTAATGGTTTTGAAGATGTCCGGATGCAGCATCCATTCGTGGGCATCCGTGGTAGTCCTGCTTAATATGTCTGCTAGAATGTTTTCTTTTCCTGGTACGAAAATTGCTTTTAACTGAATGTTGTAGCTCAGGGCCACATTCCAGAGGTCCAGTGCCATCCGGCAAAGAGGATACGAATGTGTGCCTCCCTGTTTGTTGATGTACCACATAACTGTGGTGTTGTCTGTCCTTATCATCAATAGACCTTGTTGGAGAAAAGGTCTGAATGCCTGAATTGCCAGTTTTACTGCCAGCATTTCCTTTAGATTTATGTGTAGGTGCAGCTGGTCTTGAGTCCATAAGCCTTGTATGCACTTGTCCAGCATGTGTGCCCCCCAACCGAGGTCTGAGGCGTCCGTCGTGATGGTTTGGCTTGGTTGAGTACTGTGGAAGGGCAATCCTGTGTTTGACTGACAAGCCTTAGCCCACCATAGGAATTCTTGCTTCAGGCATGGAATAATTGGAATCTGGGTTTCTAAGCTGTGCTTGTGTTGAGACCATAAATTCCTTAGGTACCACTGTAGTTTTCTCATATGCAGTCTGGCATGAGGAACCAATATTATGCAGGATGCCATGAAGCCCAAGGCTTGCAGTACTTTTCTTGCTGTCAGATGGTTCTGCTTTGTTAATGCCAAGAAGTAGAGAGGTAGCTGTTCCTGTTTTTCTACTGTTAGGAATGCCATTTGCTTTGACGTGTCCAACTCTGCACCCAAAAAGGTTATTCTCTGAGATGGTATCAGTCTTGACTTTTTTATATTGACTGTGTATCCCAGGGCTTGTAGCAGGTAAATGACCCTTTGTAAGTCTTCTGCTAGCTTGTTTTTGTTGTCCGCTTGTATCAGGCAGTCGTCCAGGTAAGGGGAGATTTGGATTCCCTGAAGCCTGCGATGAGCAATTACTGATGCCAGGCATTTCGTGAACACTCTGGGCGCATTAGATAAGCCAAAGGGCAATGCTGAGAATTGATAATGCTCTGATCCTGCAAGAAATCTGAGGTATCTTCTGCAGTTTGGTCGTATGGGGACGTGCAGGTATGCCTCCTTGAGATCTAGAGTTACCAGCCAAGACTCCTTGCCCAGCATGGGAAGAAGCTGCAGTAGAGTCAGCATTTTGAATTTTGGAACAATGAGGAATGTGTTTAAAGCAGACAGGTCGAGAATAGGTCTCCATTTGCTCTCTTTTCTTGGTACCAGGAAAAGTCTGGAGTAAAATCCTTTTCCTTGCTCCATAGATGGTACCTTTTCCACAGCTCTCATCTTTAATAATTGGGATATTTGTTTTAGAGCTTCTGCCTTTTGATTTGGAGGTAGGTTTGGCATTCCTCTCTTCCCTGGTAGAGTATGGAAGTGAAACCTGTAGCCTTGGTCTATTGTCTGTAAAATCCACTTGTCTCTTGTGATGTAATGCCAGTTTATTGAAAATAAGGCTAGCTTCCCGCCTAAAGGTGCTTCTAGTTGCTCCCTGGCAGGCGGTGCCAGAGCCAAGTCACTGTGATTGTCCTGTAGTTGTGGTGGTGGCTGTGTCCGTGGCTGTACTTCGCTGGTTGTTACTCTGCCACTGGCGTCCCCTGTAGGCACCCCTGGATTGGTTTCTGCCTCTTTAACGCCTATTCCTGCCCTCTGAGCTCTGGTTGAGTCTGGAAAGGACCAATTCTTGGAGGGCCAATTCCTGCTAAACCTTGGCGGTTGGACCTGTAAGAAATCTTTTACTGTTTGGACAGATTTTGCCTTCTCTCCCATCTTCTTCAGCACCTGTTGTGCAGGAGAGCCAAACAAATTGATCTTATCCATAGGAGCATCTAATAGTTTGGACTTGACATGGTCTGGTAAGGCCTGCTCTTTTAACCATGCATGCCTTCTGATAACTGTGCCAGTCATGGCTGATCTAAAGGAAGCCTCCAGTGCATCATAGCCGCATTTTAAGGAATGGTTACTGACTTGCTGAATGTTATGTACCATTTCCTGAACAGATTTTTTGTCTAAGGATTCATCAGAGGACAGTTTTTTGGTTAACTGGTCTAGCATAAATTCTTGATACTGGATCATGTGAAATTGACAGTTCAAGGCCCTAGCTGAAAGAGTAGCAGAAGTGTAAACTTTTTTACCCCATCTCTCTAAGGATCTGGATTCCCTTTCTGAGGGGAGGGGGTTCTTAGCAGAAGTAGCTGCTACAGCCTTGGGTCCTTGGGAGATAGTCTCGGGATCTGCAAAAGGAGCCTTATACAAATGGTAATGCGTGTCCGGGACCCTGTAGTATCTATCAGGCTTAGCAGGGGCCGGAGGTAGAGAATCAGGAGCAGTACAAGCATCATTAAATGCATCATCTACAACAGAAAGAACTGGAGGAATGGCTAAAGGCCTATGTTGTGGTAAATGCAGAAAGGTTCTAAGCCTTTTTCTGGAGTCTGAAAAATCCTGGCCCTGCCACTGAAATTGTTCCCTCATAGCATGCAAGGTTTCCCCAAAGGAAAATTCCTCAGGCGGAGAGGCAGAAGGATGGACTCTTCAGCATCAGAGTCTTCATAAGGGGAGAAAGGAGCCTCTGGAGGGTCGGAATCATCTGAATCATCAGAGGAATCATCTGTAGAAAGTGGCTGAGGGGGCTCTGCTCTAGGCCTCTTCTCTGGAGGTGGCTGAGAGGCCCTGTCTGGTTGAGGTTGGGATCCCCGGATTAAAGAAATGAGATCCTCTGCTAAACTAAGCATTTGAGAACTAGAGCTGGGCCTGTGAGAGGGGGTCTTAGCAGGCACAGTCTTAGTAGCTTTAGCTGCTTTAGCCCTGGCAAAGGCCTTAATGGACATGGCTGCAGGAGGCCTAGCAGCTCCACGTGTAGGGGTTGAAATATCCAAGGGAATAGTGTCATCTAATTCCTGAGAAACTGCAACAGCAGGTGGGTTTTCTCAAGCCGATTCCACCAGACTGGAAGAGGCCTCGGTAGAAGGTAAGTTTTCAGCTGAAGGAAGAACCGCTTGCTCGGTTTCAGCTGAAACCGAGACACTCGCGGTTGGCTTAACCGCGGTTTCGGCCGAAGCCGCGGACCGCGAGTGTCGGTCCTTTTCCTTGCGCTTTTTAGACATTTGTGTAGTCGGAGGATCCGACGGCATAATATAAGCAAAATCGGAGCCGAAAAACTCCTCAGCAAATTCAGACCGACGTATAAGCGTCCACCGGTTAAAAGAAGCACAGGCTGGACAAGCTGCTATGTCGTGGTCTGGGCCTAAACAGGGTAAGCAGTAAGAGTGGAAATCTTTATGAGGTATTTGTTTCCCACAAGTTAAACAGTAATTCACTTTTTCTGACATCGGCTGAGGCAAGAAAGAGTCCCCAACGGGGTACTTAGCTTTTTAGAAGTCTTCGTAGTAGTATTCGGTAGTAATCTCTGGTTCTGACCAACCGGCACTTGCGAACAGCTAATGCTTCGGGCGCCACGCGGCAAGAAAGACTGAGGAAAATGGCATCGGCTGATGCCTTTATACCCGAATAACTGCAGCTATGACGTCGGGTGAAGTGCGACACCAGCCGAGGCCAGACCCAGACCTTGGAATCCGGCCGACCGAAGGGCTGCCTGACGACAGGACAACCCATTTGTAAGGACTGCAGATGCATCCTTGAAGGACATCTACAACGCACAAGTAAATATCCCCTCCACCAATAACACCACCAAACTAACACACTTTTTATTAAGTTTCTGCATGGGCTTGCCCCCCATGTGGGGTGCTCTGCCCCTCACACCCTACATAAATTAAATATACCAACTCCAAGATCACACCATAATGGAAAAAAGTTAATATTCTAACCCCACTATTTCGCAATCACCATACAGAATGCACACAATGTCTAAATCACTTACCTGTATCGCCTAAAAACACGTGCAGAGCAGCAACAAAAACACTTTCTCCCCTACACACCTCTTCTGGCACTTCTCAGAATACTAACTTAACTTCCATGAAAGCAACAATTCCATCACTTAAGACTTATATTTACCAATTACCTGATAAACTTTCAAAACACAGCATTAATCGAAATACAAAACTGCAAAATGTACCAACCACCATGTTACCTCACAGAAAAACTACTTTGTCATAAAGTGATACCACAACATTAACAAATTACACTACAACATTTACATGTTTAACAATACACTATAGGTTCATAGGTAGGTACTAGGCTATCGGCCCAAGGGCCTACATAAGCCTAGCCAACAAGGTTCTCTGGCTTACGCCACCCAAGAAAGTTATTTTCCTGTGCCACTGTCGAGCAGACACACAAAAGTGATCCTCGGGGTGTATTTCCTATTTCCCATCCAATCATCAAGATTTTTCTTGAAGAGTGCTAATGAAGAACTTTGCTTGACATAGATGGGTAGCCTGTTCCAGAGTATGGGAAGTCTCTGGGACAGGAATCTATCCCTCCAGCATGTCCTGTTTATTGTGGTGACAATACATTTTTTCAGTGTTATGAACTCTGATGTTATGGAAAAATTCCAAAAGTTGAGATCCCTTATCAAAACCTCTAAAGCCATCTATGAAGGCAGAACTGCAGCAGACAATAAAAACAACCACAAAGCCTTCTACAGTTATATCAAGGATCTCCACAGCAATACCCAGATTTGCTCCAAGTTACTGCACAATGGTACCTCCCATAACGAGCCAACAGATAGTGCCAACATACTGACTGACAGATTCGGTGCCAAGTTTACCCCTCTCCCCCTAAAAGACCAATCACAATACCAGAAGAATGCAAGGCACCCAGCATCAAAGGTTAAAGCTGCATTAACCAAGGCCAAGAATACAGCTTCCATGGGACCTGACAATATTCCTGGCTGTGTACTACATGAAGTACAAAGTGAACTGGCACCACATCTGTGTGACCTGCTCACTCACAGCCTCACCTCAGGCTTTGGCCATACAAAATGGCGCACTGCTACAGTCATTCCTCTCCATAAAGGGGGCGTAACTACAGACCATGGGAATTATCGCCCCATTAGCCTGACAAGTCTGATATGTAAGGATATAGAGCGCATCATCATGGACCTAATTAGCAAGGATATAGGGAATCTCCAAACTCTAGATCCCCCCGCAATTTGGTTTTGTGAAAGGTAGATCATGCCTGCACAACCTGGTTGACTTCTTTGAGACAGTCATCAGAGCTGTGAATGAGGGTAAGGCAGTTCATACTGCCTACCTCGATTTGGCCAAGGCCTTTGACACCATTCCTCACTCAGGAATCATTGATCAACTCACCAAACTAGGCATCAACCCCTGTTTCACTAGGTGGGTTGCAAATTGGCTCACAGATAGAGCTCAAAGTGTGAAAGTAACGGACTCAAAAGTCAGACAGCCAACCAGTTACGAGTGGAGTCCCACAGGGTTCAGTCATGGGTCATCAGAAGTCCAGGCCAACACGGAGGGACTCTGGCTGAAGTTCCCAGATGACTGCAAGCTGGGAGCCATTATTAACTTCCCAGGTGATGCAGACATCCTACAGGAAGGTCTCACTAAGACCAATGATTGGTGTCGAAACCATGGGCTTAAGCTTAATGCCAAAAAATGCGTAGTCATCTCCTTTGGGAAACACTCAGTTCCCAATAATTGCCGCATCGATGGGAGTCCACTGAAGGCATTATAACAGACCTGGGGACACAGGTTGACAGCAACCTCTCCTTTGACCAACATATCGCCACTGTGGTCAGAAAGTCCTTCTATGTGGCACATCTCATTACCAAGGGTTTTGCATCCAGGAAGAAAGAGGTCATCATCTCTCTCTACTCTTCCCTCATTAGACCAATCATTGAGTATAATGCCCCATTTGGCATGTATCTCACTAGACACCTGCAACAGCTGGAGAGGCCACAAAAGTACCTCACAAAGAGAATCCTAGGTGTTGAAACACGTGTCCTATACGGACAGACTCAAAAAAACTCTATTCTCCGTCTCATATCATCTACTAAGAGGAAATCTCTGCTTGACTTACAAAGCCATGTCTGACCCAGCCCTATTAGAAATGCTACATCTAAAAAAATCCCAATCACTCCGCACAACATGCTCCTGAGATCTAAAAGTACAGTTGTGTACCTACCATAAATGTAGATGTTCGAGTGTATTCACTGTTGCAGTCATTACTCTTGGGTTATCCGGCTGGCAACCTACCCTCAGTTGGCCAGAATTCCAAAGTCTAGGTCCGGCGTCGTTTGCTGTCACCTCTTCCCTGACGTCAGTGCGCCAGAGGTATAAAAGATGCAGCTGATGCCATTTTCTTTCAGTTTTTCTCGCCCCAGATGTCAGGTGCCCCCAAATTGGTAGGCTGAAAAATATGCCAATAAAAATACATGCACAAAAATAACATTTTCTTCATCTACAAGCAAATACACCAAATAGGTAGTATAGGATAGAGAAGTGCAGATAAGACCCAGCAAAGAAAAGGGGGATGGTGGGTGGGTAACCTGGACTGCAACAATGAATACACTCTAACATCTACATTTATGGTAGGTACACAACTGTACTATGTTCATCGTGTTGCAGTGATTACTCTTGGGTTGAATCCCAAAGCTGAGGAAGGGTGGCTGGGCTAAATAGGATTAGGAGAGGCTATGAGGCCATGCAGAACTGCAGTGGCAAAGCCTTACCTGGACTTAGTAAAGAGGTAAGTGGTAGTGCTTTGTGAAAGTGTGCACTGAACTCCAAGTTGCAGCCTCTAAGATTTCTTTGGTTGGTACTCCTCTGAGGAAGGCTGCTGAAGTGGCTGCTGCTCTGGTGGAATGAGGCCTAATGCCCTTAGGCACTGATTTGCCATGTTGAAAATAGCAGAAACGGATGCAATGGCCTATCCATTTAGAAATAGTCTACTTTGAGATAGCCTTTCCTTGTGATCCTGCAACATATGACACTAAAAGTTGCTCAGTTTTTCTGAAAGCTTTAGTTCTGTCCAAGTAGAAGCGTAACTGCCTGTGTATGTCCAAAGAATACAGAATTTTCTCACCCTTGTTCTGTGGATTTGGATAAAAGGTAGGCAAGTGAATGGTTTGGTTGAGGGCCACACTGGACACCACCTTAGGCATAAAAGTAGGGTTTGTCCTCAGAGAAACCCTGTCTGGATGAAAAATGATAAAAGGTTCCACAGCCATGAGTGCTTGTAACTCCGAGACTAGTCTTGCAGAGGTTATTGCTAGGAGCAGAGCTGTTTTCCAGGATAAGAATTTTATACCTGCTGTTGATGCTGGCTCGAAAGCAGGCAGTGAGAGTTTTTCCAAAACATAATTGAGGTCCCAGGCCGGAATTTGTGCTCTCCTTGGAGGCCTAATGTTTTTGGCCCCTCTGAGGTACTGCCTTATTAAAGGATGAGAAAAGATAGGTGGTTCTGTATTGTAATGGGCTGAAATGGCAGAGGCATGAATATTAATTGATGAGAAAGAAAGGCCTTTGTTCAGCATCTCAGTTAGGTATTGTAAAATCTGAGGGATATTTGGTACACACGTGTCAATGCCTTGTTCCTGGCTCCAAGCACAGAATCTCTTCCATTTTTCTGCATAAGATTTTCTGGTACTGGGCCTCCTGGCCTCCAAGATAACATCCATAACAGCTTTTGAAAGAGGAGTGTTCTGAATGACTACATTATCCGCCATGCTGCCAGATTTAAGGTCCTGAGTTGGCTGTGCAGGATCTGATTGCTTTGTTGGGTCAGCAATTGAGAAGTTTGAGGCAATATCCATGCTGGACCTTGAGACAAGCTCTTTAGGACTGGGTACCAGTGCTGGCGTGGCCAGTCTGGTGCAATCAGTATCATTTTTGGCTTCTCTTGTTTGACCTTTAGGAGCACCCTGGGAAGGAGAGGCAGTGGGGGAAAGGCATATACTGTTAGATTTTTCCAGCTGAAGGATAGGGCGTCCACTTTTCATGCTTGCTTGTAATAAATCCTTGTGCAAAATCTCTGCAATTTGCAGTTGTGAGGGGAGGCAAATAGATCTATGTCTGGGCATCCCCATTTCCTTGTTATCATGCTGAAGACTTGTGGATCCAGTTTCCATTCGTGGAGATCCATGAGGTTTCTGCTTAGTTCGTCTGCCAGAGTATTTGTTTTTCCTGGCAGGAATTGTGCTTGCAGGTGAACTTGAAAAGCCAATGCTGTTTCCCATAAGCTCATTACTTGTCTGCAGAGGGGGTAGGAATGTGTACCTCCCTGCTTGTTTATGTACCACATGACCGTAGTATTGTCCATCAGTAACTGTCCTGGAGAAGCAGGTCCTTGAAAGCTGTCAGGGCATTTTGAACAGCTAGCATCTCTTTTTGATTGATGTGAAGATGCATCTGGTTTGTAGGCCATGTGCCCTGAATACTTTTTCCTGCCATATGTGCCCCCCAGGCATAATCTGATGCATCCGTTGTCAGTGTCTGTATGGCTGTGGGTAAACTGAATGGCAGACCCTTGTTGTGGTGACAAGCTTCTGGCCACCCTCGAAACTCATGTTGCAGGCAGGGAATGAGTGCAATTACTGTCTCCAGGCTGTTGCAATCCTGAGTCCAAACACCTTTTAGATACCATTGTAGTTGCCTCATATGCAGTCTGGCATATGGAATTAGTAGAATGCAGGATGCTATTTAACCCAAGGCCTGCAGGATTTTCCTTGCAGATAAGTGGGTTTCTGTTGCCAATTTCTTGAAGTAAGAAGTCAGTTGCTTTTGTTTGTCTGGCGTGAGATAAGCCATCTGGGCAGTTGTATTTAAGCTTGCACCCAGGGATATTATCTCTTGAGAGGGCACTAGTTTTGATTTATTTTCGTTTACTGTGTACCCTAGGCCAATTAGTAATCTTTTTACAAACGTTCAGATGCTTTAGAAGAATGTCTTTGTTCTCTGCTTGAATTAGGCAGTCGTACAAGTAAGGATATATTTGAATTCCTCTTTGTCTGCAAAACGCAATTACTGGTGCCAGGTATTTTGTGAAGACCCTGGGCGCAGTAGATAAGCCTAAGGGCAGTGCAGAGAATTGGTAATGCATTGAGCCAGCTATGAATATGAGGTATCTTCTGGAAGACTGTCTGAATGGGACATGTGAGTATGCCTCTTTTAGGTCCAAAGTTACGAGCCAAGCCTTCTTGCCCAGCATGGGCAGTAGCTGCTGTAGAGTCAACATCTTGAATTTTGGAACTTCCAGAAACGTATTTAGTATAGACAGGTCCAGTATGGGTCTCCAGGTTTTGTCCTTTCTGGGTACTAGGAAAAGCCTGGAGTGAAATCCTTGCCCCTGCTCTTGTTGTGGTACTTGTTGAATGGCCCTCATGTCCATGAGGGCTGGAATTTGTTTTTGTGCCTCTGCCCATTGATTGTGTGGCAGGTCTGGCATACCTTTTGACCTTGGTAGTGTGTGAAAATGGAACCTGTAGCCTTGGGACACTATGTTCAGGACCCATTTGTCTTGGGTAACCATTTGCCAATTTGCTGAAAAAAGTGCTAGTTTTCCCCTTAAGGGGGCTGCCAAAAGAAAAGTGCTTGGATCTGGCAGAGGAAAGTCATTGGCACTGTTTCCTGTAAGGTTGTGATTTGTCTTCTCCTCTTTTGGAGGTATGAGCACCCCATTGTTTAGGCCTGTATGAGCCTTGGGGCTGAGATCTGCCTCTGAGACACCTGTATCTGCCTCTTTGTGGTCTGTCTGACACTGGAAAGGACCAATTTTTGGAAGGCTAGGTCCTGCTAATCCTGGGTGGCTGTACCTGTAAGAAATCACTGACTGTCTGCATGGATTTTGCTTTATCCTCCATTTTTTTCAACACCTCTTCTGCTTTAGTACCAAACAAACTATCATGCTGTAATGGTGCATCTAATAATTTTGCTTTAACGTGATCAGGCAGATTCTGTTCCTTTAACCAAGCATGCCTTTTAATAACAGAACCTGTAACAACGACCCTGCAAGAGGCCTCCAGTGAATCATAACCAAATTGCAAAGTATGCTTTCCCACTTGTTTAGCTGCATGCAATAAATCCTGCAATTCCTTGTTCTCTGAACATTCAGTATTTGTCAACAATTTCTGTTTAAGCAGTGACATTAAATATTGCTGATATTTAAGCATATGAAAAGTACAGTTGTGTACCTACCATAAATGTAGATGTTCGAGTGCATTCAGTGTTGCAGTCATTACACTTGGGTTATCCTGCTGGCAGGTTACCCGCAGTCGGCCAGAGTTCCAAAGTCTAGGTCCAGCGTCGGTTGCTGTCACTTCTTCCCTGACGTCAGTGCGCCAGGGGTATAAAAGATACAGCCAACGCCATTTTCTTCAGTTTTTCTTGCCCCATATGTCAGGTGCCCCAAATAGGTAGGCTGTAAATATAGCAAAAAGAAATGCATGCACAAAAATAACATTTCCTTCTTCTACAAGCAAATACACCAAAAAAGGTTGTATAGAATAGAGAAGTACAGATAAGACCCAGCAAAGGAAAGGAGGATGGTGAGAGGGTAACCTGGACTGCAACAGTGAATACACTCTAACATCTACATTTATGGTAGGAACACAACTGTACTATGTTCATCTTGTTTCACTGTTGCAGTCATTACACTTGGGTTGAATCCCAAAGCTGAGGTTGGGTGGCTGGGCCTAAATAGGATTAGGAGAGGCTACAAGGCCCTGCAGAACTGCAGTGGGAAAGCCTGCTCTGGATTTAAGAAGGTAAGCGGTAGTGCTTGGTGAAAGTGTGCACTGAACCCCAGGTTGCAGTCTCTAAAATGTCTTTGGTTGGTAACTCCTCTGAGGAAGGCTGCTGAAGTGGCTGCTGCTCTGGTTGAATGTGGCCTAATACCCTTAGGCACTGGCTTGCCATGTTGTGAATAGCAGAAACGAATGCAGTGTCATATCCATTTTGAAATAGTCTGCTTTGAGATAGGCTTTCCTTGTGATCCTACAGCATAAGCTACAAACAGTTGATCAGTTTTTCTGAAAGCTTTTGTTTTGTCCAAATAGAAGCATAGCTGTCTGTGTATGTCCAAAGCGTGCAGAAGTCTCTCCCCTTTATTCTGAGGATTTGGATAAAATGTTGGCAAATGAATGATCTGGTTAAGAGCCACACTGGATACTACCTTTGGCATAAATGTTGGGTTTGTCCTTAGAGAAACCCTGTCCTGATGAAAAATGATGAAAGGTTCCACTGCCATCAATGCCTGGAACTCTGAGACTCTTCTTGCTGAAGTTATTGCTAGGAGCAGAGCAGTTTTCCATGATAAGAATTTTATGTCAGCTGTATTGGCTGGCTCAAAAGGAGGCAGTGTGAGCTTTTCTTAAACAAAATTGAGGTCCCATGCAGGTATCGGTGCTCTTATGTTTTTTGCCCCTCTGAGGTACTGTCATAGTAGTGGATGAGAGAAAATTGGAGGTTCCGTATTGTAATGGGCCGAAATGGCAGAGGCATGGATCTTAATTGATGAGAAGGATAGGCCTTTGTCCAGCATCTCAGTTAGGTATTGTAAAATCTGAGGTATATTTGGAACAAGTGGTTCGAGTCCTTGTGCCTGGTTCCAAGCACAGAATCTCTTTCATTTTTCTGCATAACATTTCCTAGTGCTGGGCTTCCTGGCTTCTAAAATGACATCCATAACAGCTTTAGAGAGAGGTGTGGTCTGAGTGGCTATATTATCTGCCATGCAGCCAGATTTAAGGTTCTGAGTTGACTGTGCAGATTCTGATTGCTTTGTTGAGTCAGAAGATGAGGAAAATGAGGTAAAGGCCAGCCTGGGCCTTGAGACAAGCTCTTTAGGATTGGGTACCAGTGCTGGTGTGGCCAGTCTGGGGCAATCAGGATCATCTTTGGCCTCTCTTGCCTGACTTTTAGGAGCACCTTGGTAAGAAGAGGCAGTGGAGGGAAGGCATAAACTGTCAAGGTTTTCCAGCTGAATGATAGAGCATCCACTTTCCATGCTTGAGAGTGATAAGTTCTTGCGCAGAATTTCGGCAGTTGGCAACTGTGAGGGGAGGCAAAAAGATCCATGTCTGGGCGTCCCCATTTTCTTGTTATCATGCTGAATACCTGTGGATTTAGTTTCCATTTGTGCGGATCCATGAGATTTCTGCTTAGTTCATCTGCAGTGTATTTTTTGTTCCTGGCAGGAATTGTGCCTGCAGATGTACTTGATAGGTCAGTGCTGTATTCCACAAAGTCATGGCTTGCCTGCATAGGGGGTAGGAATGTGTGCCCCCTTGCTTGTTTATGTACCACATAACTGTGGTATTGTCCATCTTTATTAATAGTTGTCCTGGATGTAGTAGGTCCTTGAAAACTGTCAGGGCATTCTGTACAGCTAGCATCTCTTTTTGATTGATGTGAAGATGCACTTGTTCTTTGGGCCATGTGCCCTGAATACATTTTCCTGCCATATGTGCCCCCCCAGGCATAATCCGATGCATCCATTGTTATTGTCTGCTTGGCTGTGGGTAAGGTGAACGGCTGTCCCTTGTTGTGGTGACAGGCCTGGGACCACCATCGAAACTCCTGTTGTAGGCAGGGAATTAAAGTTATGATTGTTTCCAGGCTGTGACAATGTTGAGTCCAAACACTTTTAGATACCATTGTAGTTTCTTCATATGCAGTCTTGCATATGGAATTAGTAGAATGCAGGACGCCATGAAGCTCAGGGCCTGCAGAATTTTTCTTTCAGGGAGCTGGGTCTTTGTTGTCATCATTTGAAAGTAATGAGTCAGTTGCCTTTGTTTGTCTGGTGTGAGATAAGCCATCTGGGCAGTTGTATTTAAGCTTGCACCCAGGAATATTATCTCTTGAGAGGGCACTAGTTTTGATTTCTTTTCGTTTACTGTGTACCCTAGGCAAATTAGTAATCTTTTTGCAAACGCCAGATGCTTTAGAAGAATGTCCTTGCTCTCTGCTTGAATAAGGCAGTCGTCCAAGTAGGGATATATTTGAATTCCTTTTTGTCTGCAGAATGCAATTACTGGTGCCAGGCATTTTGTGAAGACCCTGGGCGCAGTAGATAAGCCAAAGGGCAGTGCAGATAATTGGTAATGCATTGAGCCAGCTATGAATCTGAGGTATCCTCTGCAAGACTGTCTGATTGGTACATGCAGGTATGCCTCCTTGAGGTCCAAAGTAACTAGCCAAGCCTTCTTGCCCAGCATATAGAAGTTGCTGTAGTGTTAACATTTTGAATTTTGGAACATCCAGGAAGGTATTTAGGATTGACAAGTCCAGTATAGGTCTCCAGGCTTTGTCCTTTTCTGGGTACTAGGAAAAGTATTGAGTAAAATCCTTGTCCCTGTTCTTGCTGTGGTACTCATTGAATAGCTCCCATGTCCATGAGAGCAGCAATTTGTTTTTGTGCCTCTGCCCATTGGTTTTGTGGCAGGTCCGGCATACCTTTTGATTTTGGAAGGGTGTGAAAGTGGAACCTGTAACCCTGAGAAACAATATTCAGTACCCATTTGTCCTTGAGAAAAGTGCTAGCTTGCTCCCTAGGGGTGCTGCCAAAAGAAAAGTGCTTGGCATTTGTAGAGGGAAGTCACTGGGACTGTTTCCTATAAGGTTGTGATTTGTCTTCTCCTCCTTTGGGGGCTGAAGCACCCCATTGTTTTGGTCTGTAGGAGCCTTGGGGCTGAGATCTGCCTCTTGGACGTCTGTATCTGCCTCTTTGTGGCCTGTCTGATACCGGAAAGGACCAATTTTTTGAAGGCCATTTTCTGCTAAACCTAGGTGGTTGAACCTGTAAGAAATCCTTTACTGTCTGCATTCATTATTCTTTATCCTCCATTTTCTTTAACACCTCTTCTGCCTTAGTACCAAACAGAGTATCATGCTGTAGTGCAGCATCCAATAATTTTACTTTAACATGTTCAGGTAAACTTTGTTCTTTCAACCAAGCATGGCTACGAATGACAGAGCCTGTAACTGCAGCTCTACAAGAAGCCTCTAATGAATCAAAACCACATTGAAGAGTATGCTTTCCCACTTGTTTAACTGCATGCAATAAATCCTGCATTTCCTTACTGTCAGGACTTTGTAACCATTTTCTGTTTCAATAAGGACATGAGGTACTGTTTATATTTAAGCATGTGAAACTAGCAATTTAAAGCCCTTACAGCTAAAGTAGCCGAAGTGTAAACTTTTTCCCCCATCCATCCAGAGCTCTGGAATCCCTATCCCAGGGGACAGGATTTTTAGCAGTGGAAGCCCTAACCCCTTTAGGACCCTGAGAAATTGTTTCTGGGTCTGCAGCAGGGTTTTTGTAAAGAAATTTATGAGAGTCAGGGACCCTGTAGTACCTGTCTGGCTTGACTGGTGCAGGGGGTAAAAAATCAGGAGACAGACTGGATTCAGAGAAAACATCAAACAATATCAAGCACAGGGGAAATAGCCAGGGGCCTGTGTTGAGACAATAAAAGAAAATCTCTGAGCTTTTTCTTGGATTCTGAGTAATCCTGGCTCTCCCAATGGAAATGCTCTCTCATGGTGTGCATGGTTTCCCCAAAAGAATAATTCTCAGGTGGAGAGGCTGAGGGAATAGACTCTTCTGCATCTGAGTCCTCATAGGGAGGGAGGGAATATCCCTGATCAGAAGAGGAATCAGAGGAAACAGAAACCTGATCAGAGGAATCATAGTCAGTGTCTTGCCTAGGCCTTTCGTCAGGAGGGGAATGGGAACCCCTGATTAAAGTAATTTGGTCTTTGGCCATTTTAAGCATGTTTCTTTGGCATGGATGACTGTTCAGGAGAATGCTGTACTTGTATTCTTGTCTTTAATGGTGTTTTTGACTTTGCCTTGGCTGCTGTAGTGGAAGCTGTGAAGGTCTGAAAACACCCTCAGAAGCTGATGCCTGCTCAGCGGCTCCGGACCCATCTGAGTGAATAGTTTCCACATGCCCAATACCTTGAGTTTCCACAGGCCTCTGTCTCTCCACGTGGCTGTCGGTTATGGCCTGTGGCTCTGAGGTAGCGGGTGTCAGGGGCTGCGAAAGCGCCTCACTGAGAACTGGCGAATCAGTGACTGGCCTGGAGTTTTGGACCTCAGATGCCTGTCCTTTTCTTTGTCTTTGCGTTTTTTATAAATTCCGGTCGTCGGCTGTTCCAACGGCATTATGTAATTCAACCTTCGGCCAAAATAATGTAAAGAAAAATCAAACTGACGTTTAATAGTGCATTTGCTGAATCTAGCACAAAACCGACAACTAGTAGTGTCGTGATCAGGGCCTAGGCAAGGAATACAGTAAGAGTGAAAGCCCTTATGAGGTATTTGCTTCCCACAAGAAATACAATTATTAACTTTTACTGACATCGGTCTGGAGCAAGAAAAGTTTCCCCAACGGGGTACTTAGCTTTATTGAAGAATTCAGTTCTGAAACTCTTTTTCGAAAATCTCAGGAGTTGGCCGACCGGCACTTGCAAAATGCTTTTGCTTCAGGCACCACGAGGCAAGAAAGACTGAAGAAAATGGCGTCTGCTGCATCTTTTATACCCCTGGTGCACTGACGTCAGGGAAGAAGTGACAGCAACCGACACCGGACCTAGACTTTGGAACTCTGGCCGACTGCGGGTAGCCTGCCAGCAGGATAACCAAGTGTAATGACTGAAACAGTGAAACACGATGAACATCTGACAATTTAAAGCCCTTACAGCCAAGGTAGCAGAAGTATAGACTTTTTTCCCCCCATCTGTCTAGAGCCCTAGAATCCCTATTAAAGGGGACAGGGTTTTTTGCAGTGGAAGCTTTAACCCCTTTGGGACCCTGAGAAATAGTTTTTGGATCAGCAGCAGGGTTTTTATACAGAAATTTATGAGAATCCGGGACCCTCTAGTATCTGTCTGGCTTAGCAGGTGCAGGGGGCAGAGAGTCAGGGGACAGGCCAGACTCTGAAAAGACATCTACAATGTTTAGAACAGGTGGAATAGCAAAGGGTCTGTGCTGAGGAAGTAGCAGAAAGTCTCTGAGCCTTTTCTTAGATTCAGAATAACCTTGGCTCTCCCAGTGGAAATGCTCCCTCATGGTATGCAGGGTTTCTCCAAAAGAATAATCCTCAGGAGGAGAGGCTGAAGGAATGGATTCTTCATCATCAGAATCCTCATAGGGAAGCATGGAATAATCCTGTTCAGAAGAGGATTCAGAGGAAATAGAAACCTGATCAGAAGAATCATACTCTGTCTCTTGCCTAGGCCTCTTATCAGGGGGGGGTGGGAGCCCCTGATCCAAGTAATTAGATCTTCGGCCATTTTGAGCATCTGTTTTTTAGGCATGGAAGTCTGAGGAGGAGAATGCTGTACTTGTTTCTTTTGTCTTTAGAGCTGCTTTATTCTTTGTCTTTGAAGCTGAAGATGGCTTAATATACAGTTGTGTAAGTCTGAAGACACCCTCAGAAGCCAATACCTGCTCAGCGGCTCCTGACCCATCTGAGAGTCTGATTTCCGAGTGTCCAATACCTTGAGTATCCAGAGGCCCAGTCGGCTCCACGTGGGAGTCGGAAGCGGCCTGTGGCTCTGAGGTAGCGGGCGCCAGGGGCTGCGAAAGTGCCTCACTGAGAACCGGTGACTGGCCTAGCAGAGGCCTCGTCGGTTTTGGACCTCGGATGCCTATCCTTTTCCTTGTCCTTGCGTTTTTTGTAAACTCCGGTTGTCAGCTGTTCCGACGGCATTATATAATTAAATCTTCGGCCAAAGTAATGAAATGCAAAATCGAACAGACGCTTAATAGTGCGATGGTTAAATCTAGCACAAAACCGACAGCTAGCAACGTTGTGATCAGGGCCTAGGCAAGGAATGCAGTAAGAATGAAAATCCTTGAGAGGTATTTTCTTCCCACAAGAAATACAATTGTTAACTTTTTTTGACATCGGTCTGGTGCAAGAAAAAAGTTTCCCCAACGGGGTACTTAGCTTTAATGAAGACTTCGGTTCTGAAATTCGGAACTGAAAATCTCAGGAGTCGGCCAATCGGCACTTTCGAACTGCTTTTGCTTCGGGCACCGCGCAGCAAGAAAGACGGAGGAAAATGGCGTCGGCTGCATCTTTTATACCCCTGGCGCACTGACATCAGGGAAGAGGTGATAGCAACCGACGCCGGACCTAGACTTTGGAATTCTGGCCGACTGAGGGTAGCCTGTCAGCAGGATAACCCAAGAGTAATGACTGCAACAGTGAAACACGATGAACATCCGCATTACCACAATAGACAGAACATGCTGAAGGGACAGGTTCATAACGAAGAGACTACCCATGCTCTGGAACAGACTTCCCATACATGTCAAGCAGAGTACTTCACTGGCCCTCTTCAAGAGAAATCTTGATGAGTGGATGGGAAACAGAAGGTTCACCCCATGGATCACTCTAACAGCTCTACCTGATACAGGCACTGGGATCTAACGTCGGGTGGCATGATGCCAAGGTACTTCTATGGGCTAGGCTTGTAAAGGCTCCAGGGCCATTAGCCTAGTACACACCTATGAACCTATGAGTTTTCAGTGTTTTGGGGTTTCGATGTTATGGGAATTCGATGTTTTAAAGTAGATGGGAAAGAGTAGTGGAAACTAGGTTAAGAAGGGGCGTAATGATTAGTGATCAGCAGTATGGTTTCATGCCAGGAAAGAGCACTACAGAAGCGATATTTGCTATGAGAGTGCTGATGGAGAAGTACAGAGAAGGTCAGAAGGACTTGCATTGTGTTTTTGTAGACTTAGAGAAAGCATATGACAGGGTGCCTAGAGAGGAGTTGTGGTATTGTATGAGGAAGTCAGGAGTGTCAGAGAAGTATGTAAGAGTGGTACAGGATATGTACACGGGTAGTGTGACAGAGGTGAGGTCTGCGGTGAGAGTGACAAATGCATTTAAGGTGGAGGTGGGGTTACATCAAGGATCAGCTCTGAGCCCTTTCTTATTTGCAATGGTGATGGACATGTTGACAGATGAGATCAGACAGGAGTCCCCGTGGACTATGATGTTTGCAGATGACATTGTGATCTGTAGTAAGAGTAGGGAACATGTGGAGGAGACCCTGGAGAGATGGAGATATTCTCTAGAGAGAAGAGGAATGAAGGTCAGCAGGACTAAGACCGAATATATATGTGTGAATGAGAGGGAGGACAGAGGAATGGTGAGGATGCAAGGAGTACAGGTGGCGAAGGTGGATGAGTTTAAATACTTGGGATCAATAGTTCAGAGTAACGGTGAGTGTGGAAAAGAGAAAGAAGAGAGTACAGGCAGGATGGAGTGGGTGGAGAAGAGTGTCAGGAGTGATTTGTGACAGACGATTACCAGTAAGAGTGAAAGGGAAGGTCTACAAGAGGGTAGTGAGACCAGCTATGTTATATGGGTTGGAGACAGTGGCACTAACAAAAAGGCAGGAGTTTGAGCTGGATGCGGCAGAGTTAAAGATGTTAAGATTTGCACTGGGTGTGACGAGGGTGGACAGGATTAGGAATAAGTATATTAGAGGGTCAGCCCAGGTTGGAAGGTTTGGAGACAAAGCCAGAGAGGCAAGATTACGTTGGTTTGAACATGTGCTGAGGAGGGATGCCGAGTATATTGGGAAAAAGATGCTAAGGATGAAGCTACCAGGTAACAGGAAAAGAGGAAGGCCTAAGATAAGGTTTATGGATGTGATGAGAGAGGACATGCAGGTGGTTGGTGTGACAGAGCAAGAGGCAGAGGACAGGAAGAAATGGAAACAGATGATCCGCTGTGGCAACCCCTAACAGGAACAGCCGAAAGAAGATGATAATGTTTTGAAGTAGAACCACACACACACACACACACGATTATGCACTGAAAAAGACAAAAGGAAATCCCTAAATATCAAACTTTTTCAACACTTCAAAGGAAGCACTGCTGCTATCCTAAATAAACCCTATCTTCATACTTTGGATATGGCAAACAGAAATGGAGGTCAGGGATAGGATTTTCCCCAGTACAGGTTCCAGAATTGGTTTAAAAAAGAGTGGAGTGGAGTGCAGTATGCTGGAAGAAAGTTGCTAAAGTGCTTTAACTGTCTTAGAGCCACAGCATGTTTAAGTTGGATGCTGTATATCCAGTGCATGAGGAAAATATTTTTCTTTCAGGATCTTCTGTAATGTTGCTTACAAAGCCACTAATAAGAGCTAGTCCACATATTAGTCCTGTGGCAATGTAATAATAAGCCAAATCCATTATCAGCTAACTCTACTAAGCACCATCTTCCAAGCTGCACAGTGATACAAGGTTGTCCTTAGCTGACTGACATCAATGAAAACAATGCGCATACAGAAACATTAAGAGAGGACATGATAGAAACGTTTGCAATAGCTCTAAAAAAAAATAAACTGCTGATCTATATGACAAATTTCTGCAGCAACATATAAAACAGGCCATCTTCTTGCATTTGCCTGGAATCATTTACCCCCCCGTAGTACCTCTGTCCGCTGACATAAGTAAGAATCTCTCTCTGGTGTGCCTCGAATGTTAGGGCTCATGCTTATTTGTACAAGCTGAATTGCCCAGTACCATCTGCAGTTCTTCTAGCAAGAAACGCAAACAGCAACTAATGACACCTAAAAAATGCAAAACTTTCAGGCAACTACTTGCAATGATTAAAGGTAGGCCAGAAAGGAAGCACATAACATGTGGACTATTGGTGGATAACTGCATTTCTTTAAGTGTCTTTCACAATACAAACATGTCATATGCAAATACTTACCATTATCAGTTAATATTTTGAAAGGATCCTCAACAGTGGTTAGAATACTAGAAAATTTTTTTAGTGCCCTCTCACTAGTTCATCATTAGTTCTAATACTTTAAGTCACACCCGGGGGGGGGGGGCCTGGTTGATGCACAGTTTCCTTGTTCAGATGCCATATGGCTGGAAAGGAATACTCAAACTGATGAATTCCTACTGCATTCAAAAGTGAACTAGTCATTACATCAGACACTGAAAAAATTTTACAACTGCAGCCAAGCTGCCCAAGTTTACACTCCAGAATTACAAATGCTTGCAACATGGGCACTTCTACAGTACAATTCTTTAACCATGAGAATTTGCCACATGTAGCTGTCCACTTTCTGATACAACTTCCAAAGTTTTTGGACATCCCCTGCATGGAGGTGTTCTACCCTAACACACAATGTTAGGTGCCACTGCTTAACAGCAAGAGCGAGCACATGCCATTTTCCAATTTTTTTTTGCCTAGATGACCTCATCACAGACTTGTCCTGTGAACAATAGTCAACTCCTCCTCACTCACACCCCAAACACAATCACCATAAGGCTGAAGTACTTGACTATTTTCTGGATGCAGGATGGTTATTACAAAGCTATATCTGCCTGATCAAAGGAAGAATAGTGCTATCACCCTCCTCAAGTATGTTGAAGTACAACCCCAAAAGCTCCTTATCTGCAGAGATTGTAGATTGGATGCTGGGTTGCCTGCTATTTGAGGGTGCAGTTGGCAGAATGTAGGACAAGTGAAGTCTTCTGCATGGCCTCAGTTTAGGAAGTGAGAGTCACAGTGTTCATTATATGTATCATTTTGTCTTCTCACGGTGCATCTGCCTGGGTTTGGAATCATGTGAGGACCCTCTTTCCAGTCTCAATATGGAGCACTTTCAACAACCTGCAACAGGGAAAAAAGGCCAAATATTTACCCTTCCAGGGTATCGAAGTTGCTGATCTGAAAGACTGCTTACCATCAGTGCTCCATCCAGCCTGTGGTCCTCTAATACAGATTAAAAAGAATGTTAGTGTGGGGCCCTAGCTCATGTTTCGATGATCATATACACCAACAGTACACACTTTTAGACTCACTATGCAAAAAAAGTTATATGATGAAAGCCTGAACTAAGATATGAAATGTTGCAATATTAAGAAAATAACTAGTGAGTGCAGTGGATAGAAGTATTCTAAAATCTGACAGGTGAAGTCACACAGCGTGCCAGTAGGGGGCACACGAGATGAGGAGGATGAGAAAAACAGCCAGAATGAATATGTTGTTGTGTCTTTCGGCTTTTCCTGGTTAGGGGTCGCCACAGCGGAACTCTGGTCCGCTAATGATTGGCAGTAGATTTTTACGTGCCGAGTTGCCAGCCCTGATGCACAACCTTCAACGAAGATACGCCCATTCACGCATGTCTCCACACAGAAGACGCTCTAGCTGAGAATCGAACATGACAACGTCTTACTGTGAGGTGACAACGCTACTGCAGCACCACCACCACCGCAGTTCAGCCAGAATGAATATAGTAGACAACAATTTCAAATTTGTTCACCCACTGAAGAGGACTGCTGGTATCTGAGGCTTTCTGCCATTTTTGTCACAAACACTACAAGATTATTCTCGACAAAAGTATACTGAAGCATAGCAAAAAAACATTACCAGACCTTCTCAACTGTTATACTTCTAAAGAAAGCATTACTGAATCAAATGGTAACATTAGTTTGGTATCCCAGTTTTTCCTATAGTCTTACATGCCTTCCATTCCATGACTTCTGGGCATAAGCAACATACCTGGGCTGAAATTGTGCTGTTTCACCATGTGGGACTTCATGCTGTGTTTTGAAGTGAAATGTTTATTACAGTCAGAAACAGGGCACTGTGTTTTCAATGAATCCACATCCTGCAGATGTTTCTTGGAGTGAATGTACAGACTACTGCGGGCAGAAAATTTTGCACAACAACCTATAAGAAGATGGACAAAAAGTTTTAAACAGAAGAAAACAACATAATGATACAACAAATCAGTCTGCTCTGAACACTGCAGTCAACTTAGGACTACTAATGACAAAGCAAATAAAGGCTCAAGCAAAACAGGCTTCATCCACAATTGTTTTACATCACAGAGTCAGACAACTGAAACCCAAAAAATGCCCCTTCTGACTTGCGCATGGTTACTACCTGCCCTGTCCTCAGTCATATGCTGATGGATTTTAACTGCTAATATATCCAATCACATCTTCCAGGGTAGCTGTACAAGTCAACAGACTCCCTCCAGAATGTCCCGCTCATACTCTGAAGACCAAAAGCCCCCCCCCCAAATATTTTAGAAAGTTATGTAACTTGGCACCTGTCTTGTTCATCTTCATTTTTCTTCATAAATGGGTCTTGGATCAGCCACTTGGATCCAGCTCGGCCACTTCTTCCAGACTTGGATCTGACTCTCAAACTTCTCGCTTTACCCATAATGCACTACACTCACCCCAGTACCTCAGATCGAGTTTGCTTATTTACACTATGCAGATATAAAGGACAAGATACAGAAACAAGAAGAAGAAGAGGGAGAAAGAAGGCAATGGAGGCTTAGAAAAGAGACACAAGCATCCCACAATCTCCCCTACATCCTCTAGAAACCAAGGCAGGGGGAATGGCTGGGTGGGAAAGTGAGGAGAAATGAAGATGGACAACACAGATGCCAAGCCATGTAAGACAACTTTCTAATCTGATGTTGTCTTCATCATTCCTTCTCATAAATGGGTCAGGGTCCCCAGCTATGGAGTTCCTGGGTGGCCCTCATGGAAGGATATGCTGGAATACCATCATGCCGAAAGAAGCCCTGCTTCTAGATATCGCATCCAATTTGTAGTGTGTAATGGAGGTGTGATTGTTTGACCAAGTGGCTGCCAAACAATCATCATCAATGGAAGTTCTAGAAGAAAAGACAGAAGACACAGCCATAGATCTAGTAGAATGCGCCCTTGGAGGTCGAGGTAATTCTAAACCTCTCTGAGAATAATTAAAATCTCAAAAGAGAGCAAAATCCCATGAGTGGAGGAGCTCCCTGGTCAGCCTCAGTAAGAAGCTGAGATCCCTTATAAGATCCTCCAAAGCTAGCTACAAAAACAAAATCACCGCTAATTCTAAGGACAACCACAAAGCATTCTATAGCTATGTCAAGAATCACGATGGCATCACACAGATCTGCTCTGAGTTACAGCACAATGGCATGAAAATTACAGAACCAACTGATATTGCCAACATCCTGGCAGATAGGTTCAGTGCTAACTTTACCCACACCCCCTAAAGGGCCCATATCTATACAGGAAGAATGCAGAGTCCCTGTAATCACAACTATGCAGGTAAAAGCTGCACACACTAAAGCCAAAAACACAGCATCCATGGGACCGGACAACATCCCAGGCTGGGTTTTACACGAACTTCAGAACGAAGTGGCTCCCCACTTAAGCAACATGTTCAATAATAGCCTCGCATCAGGCTTTGTGCCCACGGAATGGCGCACAGCAACAGTTGTATCACTCCACATAGGAGGAGCCACCACTGATCCTGGGAACTATCGACCTATTAGCCTGACGAGCCTGATCTGCAAGGCCATGGAACGTATCATCATGGAACTCATAAACAAAGACATTGGTAACCTCCAAACTCTGGATCCCACACAGTTTGGGTTTGTGAAAGGCAGATCATGCCTCCTGAACCTGATCAACATCTTTGAGGCAGTCACCAAAGCCGTAGATGAGGGTAAGGTGGTCCACACAGCCTATCTTGACCTCGCCAAGGCTATCATCACCATCCCCTATTCTGGAATTATAGCTAAACTCACTAAACTAGGTATAAATCCCTGCATCACAAGATGGGTTGCCAACTGGCTCACTGAGAACCCACACTGTAAAAGTTGCAGACTCCAAACCTGATCTCAAACCAGTGACAAGTGGAGTACCACAGGGTTCAGTCCTGGGACCTCTCCTGTTTGGTGTTTGGTATCTACTTCTCTGAAGTACAGGCTAACAAATTTGCAGATGACTACAAACTAGGAGCCATAATCAAGTCCCCAAATGATGTGGACATACTACAGAAGGGCCTCGCTGAGACAGATGCCTGGTGTCAGAGCCATGGCCTCAAGCTCAATGCCAAAAAGTGCAGTGTCATCCCCTTTGGTAAAAACTCTGTACCCATGAACTACCACATAGGCAGCAATCTACTTAACACCAAATGTGTGATAAGAGACCTTGGGACCCAGGTGGACAGTAGTCTCTCCTTTGATAGTCACATCGCCACAGTGGCCAGGAAGTCCTTCTACATGGCACACCTCATCATAAAAAGGTTCTCATCCAGGAAAAAAGAGGTCATTGTTCCGCTCTACTCAACACTCAGACTCATTATAGAGTACAACGCCCGTTTTGGAATGTACCTCACAAGACATCTGCAGCAGCTGGAAAGGCCACAGAAGTACCTCACAAAGAGGATTACTGGCCTCAAGCAAATGCCCTACACTGACCGTCTCAAAAAACTCCAGCTTTATTCCGTAGCATATCGCCTACTCAGAGGTGATCTCTGCCTAACATATAAAGCTATGTCCAACCCAGAGCTGTTGGACATGCTACACCTAAAGAAATCCCAATCCCTCCGAGCTACACGTTCTAGGGACCTAAACCTTGCCACCATAATAAACAGGACATACTGGAGGGATAGATTCCTGTCTCAGAGACTTCCCATACTCTGGAACAGGCTACCCATCTATGTCAAGCAAAGTTCTTCATTAGCACTCTTCAAGAAAAATCTGATTGAGTGGATGGGAAATAGGAAATACACCCCGCGGATCACTTCTGTCTCTCTGCCCGACAGTGGCACAAGAAAATAACTTTCTTGGGTGGCGTAAGCCAGGGAACCTTGTTGGCGAGGATTATGTAGGCCCTTGGACCGATAGCCTAGTACCTACCTATGAACCTATAAAGGTGATACAGTCAGTGATTCATTTGGCTAGTGTGATCTTTGATAGTGAATGACCCAATTTATCAGAAAAGGCTAGGAACAATTAGTATGACTTCCTGTACAGTTTTGTTCTATGTAAATACAAACGTAGCTGTCTATGAACCTTAAGGAGATGTAGAACGTACTCTCCTTTATTGGAAAAGTTGAGAAAACATACTGGCAACTGAATACATTGGTTAATGTTGCTTTCTGTAACTATTTTAGGCATAAAAGGAGGGATTGGTACAAAATAGGTTTGCAACCTCTCAGTTTTTTTCCCGGACTATCCAGAAATAAAACAGATGGTCCAGTAGTCTGGAAAACACTGTACAAACACCAGTATTCTGTTTCAAAAAAGAAACAGACTATTGGAGTTTTTTTAAATCAGCAGATTTACTATGCTTTTTTTACAGAAAAGCATAGTAAATCGGCAGAAAGCAGACATCAGAAACAGAAAAAGAGGGCGCTCGCCATTAGCTGACGTCATGAAAACGTTAAAAATGGGTGGGACATGGACAGTAGCGGGGTGGAAATGGGCAGGGTTACAGGTGATGTCAGGGGTGTGGCCTTTCTCCAGTTTATGCCACAATGAAAGGTGGCAACCTTAGTACAGAGTGAGACCCTATCTTTGTGAAAGTTTATGCAAGGAGATTTAGAAGACAATACCTGTAAGCTCAGAAATCCTTTCCGCTGAAGTAATGGCTACTAAAAAGATAGTCTTCCATGACAAAACCTTCAAGTCACAAGTGGCTGCTGGTTCGAACTGTCCGAGTTCGACTCTGCAGCACGATGGTGAGGTCCCAAGGTGGGGGAAGGATATTTAATGTGGGGTCTCAGTAAAAAAATACCTCTCATAAATACTTTGCATAATCTAAAGGTAGACAAGGAATGAGATTGACTGGGCATGTGAGAATTAGAAATTGCAGCTAGCTGGAGTTTGGTGGTAGAAAAACCTTGCTTCTTTACCAAACAGGATACTAAGGAAAAAGAAAGTACAGTTGTGTACACTTACCATAAATGTAGATGTCGAGTGTATTCACTGTTGCAGTTATTACATTGGGGTTATCTGCTTGCAGTTATCCCTCAGTCGGCCTGATTAACAAAGTCTTGGGTCCTGTGTCGGTTGCTGTCCCTTCTTCCATGACATCAGGTCATCAGGGGTATAAAAACTACAGCCTACGCCATTGCATCAGTTTTTCTTGGACAAGATGTCAGGTGCACCCCTAATGGGAAGAAATTAAATATAAAAGTACAATGATATACCTCCAACAAAGAAGCAAATACACCAAAAAGGCTTTTAAGCATAGTAAAGGAAAGTAGAGGTATAGCTAAAAGAAGTTAGGGGGCTGGAGAGAGGAAAACCAAGACTGCAACAGTGAATACACTCGAACATCTACATTTATGGTAAGTGTACACAACTGTACTATGTTCTTCGTGTTTCACTGTTGCAGTCATTACATTTGGGTAGGTTCCCAAAGATATGGTTGGGAGGAGGAATTTTAGATAGCATTAGGACCAGCGATAAGGCCCTGCAAGACTGCACTGGCAAAGCCAGCTATGGATTTAGAGAAAATTGGAAAATGATAATGCTTGGTGAAAGTACGTACAGAACTCCAGGTAGCAGCTTCTAGGATGTCCCTGGTAGGGATGCCTCTGAGAAAGGCTGTAGAGGTAGATACAGCCCTGATGGAGTGAGGTCTGATCCCCTGGGGGATAGGTTTTTCCTGGTGCTTACAGCAGAAATTAATGCAATGGCCTATCCATTTAGAAATGGTTTGCTTTGAAATAGCCTTCCCCTCTGCCGCTGCAGCAAATGCCACCAGCAGTTGTTCAGATTTCCTTTGAGGTTTAGTCCTATCCAAGTAGAATCTAAGTTGTCTGTGCACATCTAAGGAATGCAGTATCCATTCCCCTTTGTTTTGTGGATTGGGAAAGAAGGTTGGCAAATGAATGGATTGAGTAAGAGCCACACTGGATACCACCTTGGACATGAAGGATGGATTGGTTCTGAGGGACACCCTGTCCGCATGAAAGATGATGAAAGGTTCCACTGCCATAAGGGGCCTGTAATTCAGATACCCTTCTAGCTGAAGTGACTGCTAAAAGGAAAGCTGTTTTCCAAGAAAGAAATTTTAAGTCTGCAGTAGCAGCTGGCTCGAAAGGAGGTAGAGTGAGTTTCTCCAAAACAAAGTTAAGGTCCCAGGCTGGGGTTTGTAGCTCACCTGGGTGGTCTCAAATTTTTGGCCCCTCTGAGGAACTGCTTGAGCAGTGGATGAGAGAATAGGGGAGGTTCTGTGTTATAATGAGCTGAAATGGCTGAGGCATGGATTTTAATGGAGGAAAAAGACAGGCCCGTGTGAAGCATCTCAATTAAGTATTGTAAAATCTGAGGTAAATTGGGCGCTGCTGTGCTCATCCCTTGAGATTGGTTCCAGGCAAAGAATCTTTTCCATTTTTCAGCATAAGATTTTCTAGTACTAGGCATCCTTGCCTCTAAAATGATATCCATCACAGGTCTACTGAGGGATAGTAAAGGACAGATTATGTAATTAGCCAGACTGCAAGGTTCAGTGTTAGAAGCTGAGGGTGCAGAATCTGGTTCTCCTGCTGAGACAACAGGGGAGTCTGAGGCAGGTGCCATGGGGATAACCGTGACGCACTGCACAGGAGGGGACTCTAGTGTTGGCGCAACCAGTCTGGAGCAATCAAAATAATCCTTGGTTTGTCCTGTTTGATTTTTAGTAGTACTTTGGAGAGCAGAGGCAGAGGGGGGAAGCCATAGACTGATAGGTTTTTCCAGCTGAAGGATAGAGCATCCACTTTCCAGGCTTGTTTGTGGGGATTGCTTGTGCAAAATTTGTCCAATTGGCAGTTCTGGGGAAACGCAAACAGATCTATATCTGGGCTCCCCCATTTGCGTGTCAACATGTTGAAAATCCTTGGTTCCAGTTTCCACTCGTGTGGGTCCATGAGGTTTCTGCTTAGTCTGTCTGCCAGTGTATTTAATTTTCCTGGCAGGAATTGAGCTTGTAGGTGCACCTGGTAGCTCAAGGCTGTGTTCAACAATGCCATGGCTAGTCTGCAGAGAGGGGAAAGAATGTGTACCCCCCCCCTGCTTGTTTATGTATCACATAACAGTGGTGTTGTCCGTCTTTACCATTAGTTGTCCTGGAAGAATGTGGTCCTTGAAGGCTGTCAGAGCATTCTGTACCACTAACATTTCTTTCTGATTGATATGCAGGTGCATTTGACTTGGGTTTCATTTGCCCTGAATGCACTTCCCTGCCAGGTGTGCCCCCCATGCATAGTCTGATGTGTCTGTTGTTAGGGTTTGGACGGCAGGGGGTGGTGTGAAAGATAGTCCCTTGTTTTGGTGGCAGGCCTTTGCTCACCAAAGGAACTCTAGGCGTAGGCAAGGTATGATAGGAATCATTGCTTCTAGATCCTGAGAATGTTGACAACATAGGCATTTTAGATACCACTGTAGTTTCATCATATGCAGTCTTGCATATGGAATTAGAAGAATGCAGGAGGCCATAAACCCCAAGGCTTGCAGTATTTGTCTTGCAGATAGCAGGGTTTTTGTGGCCACTTGTTTGAAGTAGGTTGTCAAATTAATTTGTTTCTCTGGCGTGAGGTAAGCCATCTGGGAAGTTGTATTCAAGTTTGCTCCCAGGAATATAATTTGTTGACAGGGTACCAGGTGTGATTTATTTTTGTTTATGGTGTACCCCAGACAAGTTAGAACCCTTTGTACTAAGGCCAGATGATTCAAAAGTATGTCCTGGCTTTCTGCCTGAATTAGACAAATCGTCCAGGTATGGGTATATTTGAATATTTCTTTGCCTGCAAAATGCAATAACTGGAGCTAGTCACTTTGTGAATACACTGGGCGCAGTAGATAAGCCAAAGGGGCAGTGCAGAGAACTGACAGTGCATGTAGCCTGCTTTGAAGCGTAGGTATCTTCTGCAAGATTCCCTGATTGGGATGTGCAGGTATGCTTCTTTTAAATCTAGTGTTGCCAACCAGGCATCTTTGCCTAGCATAGGAAGTAAATGAAGAGTCAGCATCTTGAATTTTGGAATCTCCAAAAAGGTGTTTAGAGTAGAAAGGTCCAGGATAGGACACCATGAATTGTCTTTTCTGGGTACCAGGAAAAGTCTTGAGTAGAAACCTTGTCCCTTTTTCTCTTCTGGTACCAGATGAATAGCTCCCATGCTTAAGAGAGAAAGTACTTGTTTTGGGGCCTCTGCCCACTGATTTGGGGGTAGGTCCGGCCACCTGCTTGGTGTTGGCAATGTGTGGAAATGAAATCCGTATCCCCGGGACACAATATTTAAAACCCATTTGTCCTGGGTATTTGAGTTCCCAATTCTTTGCATGAAGAGCAATCTTTCCCCCCAAAGGGGCAGTCAGTGGATAAGTGCTTGGAAATTTTAAAAGGAAGTAATTGAGACAATTTACCATGGGGGGGGTCTTATTACTCCTAGATTTGAAAGTGGAGGCCCCCCACTGCTTAGTCATGCGTGTCCCCTGGGACTGAAACCTGGGGTTTTTCCCATGTCTGGGTTTGGCTTGAGAAGACCTGGAAGGGGCTGGAAAGGACCAATTATTAGATGGCCAGTGCCTACTAAATCTAGGAGGCTGAACTTGTAAGAAATCTAACAGTTTGTATAGATTTAGCTTTATCTTCCATTTTTTTAAGAACTTCCTCAGCCTTGTTGCCAAATAGGCGATCCTGATTTAAGGGAACGTCCAACAATTTAGCTTTAACATGATCAGGCAAAGATTGCTCCTTAAGCCAAGCATGTCTTCTGAGCACAGACCCAGTAACAGCAGCCCTGAAAGAGGCCTCTAATGAATCAAAACCACATTGCAAAGTATGTTTTCCAACTTGTTCAGCAGAATGCATTAAATCCTGTAATTCTTTATTTTTCACACAGTCAGGAATCATTTTCTGTTTAAGCAGTCCAATAATATGTTGCTAATACTTTAACATATGAAATTGGCAGTTTAATGCACTAATGGCCAAGGTTGCAGAATTTTAAACCTTCTTACCCCATCAATCCAGTGCCCTGGAGTCTCTATCAGAAGGGGTAGAATTTTTAGCAGTAGAAGCCTTAATGCCCTTGGGCCCCTGTGAAATAGTCTCTGGATCTGCAATAGGATTTTTAAAAAGGAACTTGTGGGACTCAGGGACACTGTAGTATCTGTCAGGTTTTCTGGGAGCAGGAGGCAAGGAATCAGGGGCCAAACTAGATTCCGAAAAAGCATCAACAACAATGTCTAGTACAGGAGGAATAGCTAAAGGCCTATGCTGAGGTATGAGAAGGAAATCCCTAAGCCTCTTTTTTGAATTAGAAAAATCCTGGCTTTCCCAGTGGGAATGCTCCCTTAGAGTAAGGTTTCCCCAAAAGAAAAATCCTCAGGAGGGGAAGCAGAGGGAATGGAGTCCTCATTATCAGAATCTTCATAAGTAGATTAGGGCAAATCCAGATCATCAGAAGAATCAGAAAAAGCAGAATCCTGGTCAGATGATACATAATCAACTTCAGTCCTAGGCCTCTTAGAAGGGGGGGGGGGGTTGGCTACCCCTGATAAGTTATTAGATCTTCAGCCATTCTTATTTGTTTTTTAGGCAGAGAGGCATGAGCATGTGGCATGGGCGTCGCTTTTTTAGGCATGGTTTGAGATTTAGGCCGAAGTACAGAAGGAGGCGTCGGTTTAATATGCAAGTCCATAGGCCTGAATACACCCTCAGAAGCCGGTGCCTGCACAGTGGCTTCGGACCCATCCAAGGTAGAGACATCCGCAGGTTCCATAATTGAAGCATCTCGCTGCATACCGGACGCCGAATGGGTCTCAGTAGAGGCCTGCGAATCAGAAGTAGTGGGTATCAGGGGCTGCGAAAGTGCCTCATTGAGTACCAGCGAACTGGCGACTGGCTTAGGAGAAGCATCGTCGGCAGTTTTGGACCTCGGCAGCCTGTCTCTGTCTTTATCTTTGCATTTTTTCAGAATCCCAGTAGTCGGAAGGCTAACCGACAACATTTCTGGATAATTAAACTGAGAACCGAAATACTTAGAGGCAAAAATATACCGATGACGGACAGTGCGCTGATTAAATAAAGTACAAAACCGACAGCAAGGTACTTCGCGGTCAGGGCCTAGGCAAGGAATATAGTACGAATGAAAATATTTTTGCTTTCCACAAGTAATGCAATTATTACCTTTTACTGACATCAGTAAAGAGCAAGAAAAAGTTTCCCCAATGGGGTACTCAGCTTTAGTTGAAGACTTTGGTTCTGAAACTCAAAAATGAAAATTTCAGGAGTCGGCCGACCAGCACTTGTGAACTGCTTCTGCTTCGGGCAACGCATGGCAAGAAAGACTGATGTAATGGTGTCGGCTGCATGTTTTATACCCCTGACGACCTGACATGAAGGAAGAGCAACCACGTTGGACCTAAGACTTTGTTAATCAGGCCGACTGAGGGCTACCTGCAAGCAGATAACCCAAATGTAATGACTGCAACAATGAAACATGAAGAACATCAGCTTTGTAAAAACTTACCAGAACCTTAGATGTCCTTCTCTTCCATGTTGCAATAGTAGGGAGGTTGGCTGCCTGCAGCACCGGACAATCGGCCAGTATACCAAAGTCTCTGGAATGGGGGGGGGGGGTACGTGCAACGTCTTAGGTCAGAGCCATAAACCGATGTAGGCTATAAAAGTGACGTCTGCACATACACCTTTCAGAATGGACTACCGCATATGGTAGTACCCCTGAAGGTGGGAAGGAAAAATAAACAGAAGTCCCTTCAGACTCACAGACGTCACTTTTATAGCCTACGTCAGTTTATGGCTCTGACCCAAGTCGTTGCATGTAACCCCCTGCTCCAAAGACTTTGGTACACTCGCTGGATGTCCAGTGCTGCAGGCAGCAAACTCCCTACTGTGACAAATAAATCCAATAAATGGCAGAGGAAACTGAACAAACACAATTCACAATTCAAAGCAAATAGCGTACAAAAACTTTAATGACCGCTATCATCACACGACTTCATCAGAATACACTCCATTAGAAGAATCAGTGCCTTAAATACATGATTAAATTGCCAATTAGTACAAATGAAACCAATTAAAAAATACAAAATTTTAAATTTAAAAACATAGTGTTTAAATTTCAAAGAAAAAGGACAAATCACTGCCTTTATTAACAGCTAACTTACGGTATTTTAAAAAACACTTGACGTTAATGGTCTCATTTAAACCAGGGGGTTTATCAGAATTTAATCTAATCTGCCAAAGAGTTTCCCTTTGCTCTAAGTAATTCCTAAAAACCTCTAAAACAAAGAAAACAAATTTCTTAAAAATGGGACAAACAGAATGCTTATATAACGCATTGGTTTCATCTGTACATCTAATACTGTATAAATGTTCTTTAATGCGTGTGCCCAGACTTCTAGTGGTCATTCCCACATAAAATGCTGGGCATGCAGTACACATACCAATGTACACCACCCCGTGTGAATTACAATTAACAAACTCAGGGACCTCAAATGTTCTGTCTATGGTTGCAACTACAATGCTGGAACCTACAGAAATAAATCTGCAGATCCTGCAACCTTGACAGCAAAACATACCCTTCTTGTTTGTCATACTCTTACCAGTGTTTAAACTGTTGTGCTCTAACATTTTTTTGATATTATAGGTGTTACGAAACACAAAACACGGTTTACTTCCAACTATTGGGACAATGTCAGGATTTCCTTGAATAACCCTCCAATTCTTTTCAAGCACAGATTTAATACGGTTGACATCGCCACTCATTTCAAGTGAACATACTGTGTCAAAATTGAAATTACTGACTTCTAGTTCACTATGGTGATCAACTGTAATAACCGTAGAGGTGTTCAGAATAGCTGGATAGTGGGTTAAATGCTTGTTGAAAATTTCATTGCCACTTTCAATTAATAAAAGTTCATCATAACCCCATGTGTAAAAACAGTGAAGTAATGAAATGGAATTCCTCTTTTTTGCTGGTCATACGACTAGCTCTAATATATTGGCCCCTGGGTATGTTTCTGATGATGTGTTTTGGGTGTCCACTTTTGTAGTTGTAAATATCCATTTGTAAATGTTTGCTTCCTAAAAATTTTGCTGTGAAATCTAATGTCAACAAAATCCCACCAAAAGTGAATATCTAGGAAATTCACCACCCAACCGATATCACCTTTGGTGAATTTTAAATAACTAGATGACAAACTGACCTCTGAAATGAAGGCTTCAACGGTGCCAGCATTACCTTCTATAATAAATATTAAATCATCGATAAATCTGCAGAAAAAATTGATGTGAAATTTTTCCTTTAAGGTGGGGATGTTTTCTAACTCCCACCAAGCCATAACAAGGTTTGCATATGCAGGAGCAGCTGGAGAGCCCATAGCAATACCTCTTTTTTGTTTGTAGTATTTGTTATTAAATAAAAAGAAGTTGTTCTCTAAGATGACTTCTATTAATCTGCAAATTGTGGATATAACACCATTGGTGAAATGTTTCTTTTTAAATAAATAACTACGCACAGCCTCAATGCCTTCGTGGTGTGGAATACAGGTGTATAATGAAACCACATCTAAGGTGAAAATAATGTGCCTATCAGGATCAAAAATTCCACTTTCAGAAAAAACTTTTAATTTCTCCAGAAGTGCCAAGAATCTTTGGTGAAAGATGGATTGTTGTTCAAAAGGGGCCCCAAAACAGCATCTATAACCAAAGAAATTCCCTCAGTGATGGAATGAGGCGAAGAAACTATAGGTCTAAACGGGGGATTCACCAAGTCTTTATGTGTTTTTGGAATTCCAAAAATCACCCCAATCTTTGGTTCCTGCACTGCACAAAATTCATATAATTCAGTACTGATTTCTCCAGACATCAGAGCATCATACAGGTAAGAATTTATAAAACGAAAACATTTGCGAATATCAAAAAGAGAAACCTCTTGGTATTCATCTATGTTGTCTAATATTTTTAGCATGTTAGCCTGACATACTTCCTGCTCCATGATAACTATGTTCGAACCTTTGTCACTCTTCATGAACCTAAACTGACAACTTAAAAGTTTTTAAGTGTTCCAAGGCTTTTCTTTCATTAAAGTTCAAATTGTCATGAACATTACCCCTTGTTTTTAACAGTTTACTAAGGTCTTCAATGCATAACTGTTCAAACACTTTAATAGTATGATGCAGTCTAGGTGTGTAACTGGAAGGTTTAATTAAAATTCTGTTGGAGCTACGCAAATCATGCATCAAATATGATAAATTCAGGTTTCTAGCAAATTTTTTAACATCAATTACAGTCCTGCTGTAATTAGCTCTACTGTTTGGTACAAAATTAAAACCATATTTTAAAACATTCAACTCTGTGTTGCTGAAGACATGTCCAGTTAAATTTACAACACTGAAACAGTCTGTGTGTTCCATCACTCCTCGTCCCCCGATGAGTTGGACCCCAAAAAAGTGCGACTACGAGTCAACACTGTTGTTTTGTTACTAGTAGTAGGCAGGTTCTTTCTGTTAACTGTTGAATCATTACAAGTGATACCTGTTTTACTTCTAGTAACTTTTTCTTTGTTAGTTTTAACTGGTGAAAAACCTATTGAGGGATCTTGTCGATTGGTGTCTATGACCCCACAGTCTTGATTAATGTCGGTTGTAATGTTGTTAACTAACAAACTAGAAACTGTGTTTGTCTTGTTCGAAATAACATTGTTATCCGAACTTTTAACCAAAAGGACGTTAGTGTCAGCTTTAGAAGTGGAAACAACGTCGTTGAATGCACGCTGACCCCACTTGTCATTAACGTTGGTGCTCTGTCCTTTAAAATTATTGCCACGAATATTTAAGGCAAAATTATCGTATGCAGATCACGCCTCAACTTCAGTTGTTTCCCGTTAGTCACTTCTACAGAATGTTGATTAACTTCCTGAGACAAGCTTTGAAAAAATGAATTGAAGTTGTCAGATGTGAGCTTGCCTTTAACGCAAGCCTCAATGTTGATAATTTCATTTTTTAGCAGTCCCATTTTTTGAACATTGTTCTCAATCAGTAATTTAAGGAAACTTAAACCAGCATCGTTGAAAAAAGAAACTAGTGTTTGAAACATGGGATTGCCCAAACCAACCCCATTCGGGCATTTGAAAAATCGCAATCCCTTAGGTACAATGCCGAGTTCTATACAATGAGCAAAGTAGCAGTTTTCCAAATGCAAAGATTTGTACCTTTTGATCAATTTCAATAACTGCTCACGTTGACTGTTGAGTAGTCCATGGTTTACTTCTTCAAAACACCGACCAGAAGTGCTAAATGGATTCTCCCCTCGGCTGAGTAAACACTCACAGCTGATACTAGCACCTTCACGAACGGGAAAAGGCAAACGTTGTTTCTTTGCTCCACGTTCGCTTCCGTTTAGCGTTGGACTACCCAGTTCAATAACTGTGTCTAACTCCTGAGCGGATCCTGCTGGACTCGATGTTTGCATTATAGTGTTGGGTCCATTAGCCTTCGCCATTAAGAACTTTAAGGAACTTTGAATGTCTATCAAGGTGGCTAAAAGTAGTTTATTCATCAGCTCCCGAAGAGGGTATAGAATGAATAGTTAAGTTCAGCAAAGACTCGTCGGCAACCTCCGCCATAGTAAGCTGTGTATAACCGGTAAATGTAAAAAGCCAAAAAACAAATAAATCCAATAAATGGCAGAGGAAACTGAACGAACACAATTCACAATTCAAAGCAAATAGCGTACAAAAACTTTTTTAATGACCGCTTTCATCACACGACTTCATCAGAATACACTCCATTAGAAGAATCAGTGCCTTAAATACATGATTAAATTGCCAGTTAGTGTGACGAATACTGTAACATGAGAACAGGACATGTAAAACATCTGAGACTGGTGCAGAGAAGGGATCAATGTTTTTATCAGCATTCCAGACAACAAACCTTTTCCATTTACTGTTGTAGACTTTCTTAGCTAAAGCCTTTTGAGAGGCTAAGATAATGCTATGAACTGGGATTGCAAGCCTAAACTATTTTACTACAGTTGGAAGTGGAGAAACAATGCAGTAAGTTTGAGGGCATGAAGACTGGGATGTTGCAATCCTGATGGGTGACAGAGGAGATTCTGTCATGGCTCCAGTATCCATAAAGAATATTTTAGATGAGACCAGAGGAAGGGGAATCATATTTGTCAAGGCCAAAAGGGAGCAAGGAGGATGACTGGGCTCTTCAGCCCGATTGCCTTCTGAAGAAATTTTGGGATTAGCAGAAAAGGGGGATACGCATAAAGGAGACTCGGAGGCCAATTGTGTACCAGAGCGCCCCTCGGGAACTCCCCCAGAGGAGGGATCAGAGTGTAAAACTCATTGCATTTGTCGTTTTAAGGGATGGGCAAAAAGGTCGTAGGAAGGCTGACCCAAGGGGTTGAAGATCATGTTCGCCACAGATTCACTGAGGGACCAACTCGTGCAGAATCAGAAAGTACAGTTGTGTACACTTACCATAAATGTAGATGTTTGAGTGTATTCACTGTTGCAGTCATTACATTTGGGTAATCGGCTGGCAGGTTGCCCTCAGTCGGCCTGATTAACAAAGTCTTGGGTCCTGCATCGGTTGCTGTCCCTTTTTCCATGACATCAGGTCATCAGGGGTATAAAACATGCAGCCAATGCCATTACATCAGTTTTTCTTGCCCCAGATGTCAGGTGCCCCCCAAATGGGGAGCAATATGTATATAATTTAAAACACAAAAAATATACCTCCAAACAAAAGCAAATACACCAAAAAGGCTTTTAAGCATAGTAAAAGAAAGAAGAGGTATAGTAAGAGAAAAACAGGGGGCTGGAGGGTGGGTAACCAGGACTGCAACAATGAATACACTTGAACATCTACATTTATGATAAGTGTACACAACTGTACTATGTTCTTCGTGTTTCACTGTTGCAGTCATTACATTTGGGTAGATTCATAAAGCTATGGTTGAGAGGATGGATTTATACAGCATTAGGAGCAGCTATAAGGCCCTGCAGGACAGCAGTGGCAAAGCCAGCTCTGGATTTAGAGAAGAGAGGTAAATGGTAATGTTTTGTGAACGTATGAACTGAGCTCCAGGTAGCAGCTTCTAGAATGTCTCTGGTAGGAACCCCTCTGAGAAAGGCTGCAGACGTACATGCAGCAGCCCTGGTGGAATGAGATCTGATCCCCTTGGGGATAGGTTTACCATGGTGCATATAGCAGAAACTAATACAATGGCATATCCATTTGGAAATAGTCTGCTTTTAAATAGCCTTTCCCTCTGCCCCTGCATCAAATGCCACCAATATTTGTTCAGATTTTCTTACAGATGTTGTCCTGTTTAAGTAAAATCTAAGTTGTCTGTGTACATCCAATGAATGCAGAACTGCTCACCCTTGTTCTGTGGATTAGGAAAGAAAGTTGGCAGATGAATGGTCTGATTAAGAGCCACAGTGGATACCACCTTAGGCATGAAAGATGGATTGGTCCGGAGAGACACCCTGTCCGCATGAAAAATAATGAAAGGCTCCACTGCCATAAGAGCCTGTAATTCAGAAATCCTTCTAGCTGAAGTGACTGCTAAAAGGAAAGCTGTTTTCCAGGAGAGAAATTTTAGGTCTGCAGTAGCAGCTGGCTCAAAAGGAGGGAGAGTGAGTTTTTCCAAAGCAAAATTGAGGTCCCATGCAGGGGTTGGTGCTCTCCTGGGAGGTCAAGTTTTTGGCCCCTCTGAGATACTGCTTTAGCAAAGGATGAGAGAAGAGAGGAGATTCTATGTTGTAATGAGCTGAAATGGCAGAGACATGGATTTTTAAGGAAGAAAAAGATAGGCCCTTGTGAAGCATCTCAGTTAAGTATTGCAGAATCTGAGGAATATTGGGCATTGCTGTGCTTACTCCTTGTGATTGGTTCCAAGCACAGAATCTTTTCCGTTTGACAGCATAAGATTTTCTAGTACTAGGCCTTCTAGCCTCAAACATGACATCCATCACAGGTTTGCTGAGGGATGCCAAGGGTGAATTAGATGATTAGCCACACTGCAAGACTCAAAGTTTGGAGCAGAGTGTGCAGAATTTGGAACTTCTGCTGAGACAGTAGGTAAGGTGTCTGAGGCAGGTGCCACGGAGGAAGGTGTGACACATTGCACAGGAGTGGGTACCAGTGTTGGAGAGGCCAGTCTGGAGCAATCAGAATAATTTTTGGTTTGTCCTGTCTTTTAGTAGAACTTTGGAGAGCAGAGGCAGAGGGGGAAAT
The DNA here is from genome assembly GCF_019279795.1 of Protopterus annectens. NCBI lineage: Eukaryota > Metazoa > Chordata > Ceratodontiformes > Protopteridae > Protopterus > Protopterus annectens. The sequence goes on from NC_056740.1 coordinate 139,968,598, forward strand.
GCATAGACTGATAGGTTTTCCAGCTGAATGATAGAGCATCCACGTTCCAAGCTTTTTTGTGAAGAATTCTTGTGCAGAATTTGTCCAACTGATAGTTCTGGGGTGAGGCAAAAAGATCTATGTCTGGACACCCCCATTTGCATGTCAACATGTTGAAAATTTGTGGTTCCAGTTTCCACTCATGTGGGTCCATAAGATTTATTCTTAGTTCGTCTGCCACAGTATTTAGCTTTCCTGGCAGGAACTGAGCTTGTAGTTGTATTTGGTAGGTCAAGGCCATGTTCCACAATGCCATGGCTAGTCTGCAAAGGGGGTAGGAATGTGTACCCCCTGCATATGTACCACATAACTGTGGTGTTGTGCCTTTATCATTAATTGCCCTGGATGAAGGTAGCCCTTGAAGGCTGTCAGTGCATTCTGTACTGCTAGCATCTCTTTCTGATTGAAATGAAGGTGCATTTGATTTGGGCTCCATTTGCCCTGAATGCACTTTCCTGCCAGATGAGCCACCCAAGCATAGTCTGATGCAACTGTAGTTAGGGTTTGGGCGGCAGGGGGTGGAGTGAATGGCAGTCCCTTGTTTTGGTGGCAGGCCTCTGCCCACCATAGGAACTCTAGTTGCAGGCAAGATAATGATAGGAATAATTGTTTCCGGGCTGTGACAATGTTGACTCCATAAACTTTTTAAGTACCACTGAAATTTCCTCATATGCAGTCTTGCATATGGAATTAGAAGAATGCAGGAGGCCATGAACACCAAGGCTTGCAGAATTTGTCTTGCAGATAGCAGGGTTTTTGTGGCCACCTGTTTGAAGTAAGTCACCAATTGAATTTGCTTTTCTGGTGTAAGGTAAGTCATCTGGGCAGTTGCATTCAAGCTTGCACCCAGGAATGTAATTTTTTGAGAGGGTACCAGTTGTGATTTCTTTTCCTTTATGGTGTACCCTAGACAAGTTAGAATCCTTTTTACAAACACCAGATGCTTTGGAAGAATGTCCTTGTTTTCTGCCTAAATTAGACAATCGTCCGGGTATGGATATATTTGAATATTTCTTTGCCTGCAAAATACAATTACTGGAGACGGGCACTTTGTGAAGACCCTGGGCGCAGTAGATAAGCCAAAGAGCAGTGCAGAGAAAATACAGTTTTGTACCTACCATAAATGTAGATGTTCGACTGTACACCCTGCTGCAGTCATCACACTTGGGTTATCCTGTCGTCAGGTGGTCCCCGCAGTCGGCCGGAATTATAAAGTCTTGGTCCGGCGTCGGTTGCTGTCACTTCTTCCCTGACGTCAGTGCGCCAGGGGTATATATATTGCATCCGACGCCATTTTCTTCAGTTTTTCTTGCCCCAGATATCAGGTGCCCCCAAAAAGGTAGTCAGTAATTAGTACCAAATTAAGCAATTTTTGCACAAACACAAAATCCCTCCAGCTATAAGCAAATACATCAGGAAGGTATTGTAGAGATTTAGCCAGTTAGATCAGAGGGGATGGAGGGAGGGTAACCTGGACTGCAGCAAAGTGTACACTCGAACATCTACATTTATGGTAAGTACAAAACTGTACTATGTTCTTGTTACCCTGCTGCACACTTGGGTAGAATCCCAAAGCTAAGGATGGGTGGAGGAGTCATAGAGGGTTAGAGGAGGTTAGAAGGCCCTGCAGAACTGCAGTGGCGAAGCCAGCTCTAGTCTTAGAGTAAAGTGGTAAGTGATAGTGTTTGGTAAAGGTGTGTACTGAACTCCAAGTTGCAGCTTCCAAAATCTCCTTGGTTGGAACCCTCCTGAGGAAGGCTGTAGATGTAGCTGTTGCCCTGGTAGAGTGGGGCCTAATGTTAGCAGGAACTGGTTTTCAGTGATGGGTATAGCAAAAACGAATGCAATGTCCTATCCATTTGGAAATGGTTTGTTTTGATATAGCCTTCCCTTGTGAAGCTGTAGCATAGGATACAAAGAGCTAGTCAGATTTTCTGAAAACCTTAGTTTTATCCAAGTAGTAACGAAGTTGCCTGTGAATGTCCGAGGAATGCAGGAGTCTTTCTCCTTTGTTCTGTGGATTTGGGAAGAAGGTGGGTAAGTGGATGGTTTGATTTAAAGCCACGCTGGAAACCACCTTAGGCATGAAAGAAGGATTAGTTAGTAGAGAAACTCTGTCTTGATGGAAAATGAGGAAAGGTTCCACTGCCATTAGTGCCTGCAGCTCTGAGACTCTTCCAGCTGAAGTTATTGCTAGCAGCAGGGCAGTCTTCCATGATAGAAACTGAAGATCTGCAGAGAAAGCTGGTTCAAAGGGAGGCAGCATAAGTTTTTCCAGAACAAAACTGAGGTCCCATGTTGGTGTTGTTGCTCTCCTTTGGGGCCTAATGTTTTTTGCCCCACTGAGGAACTGTCTTAGAAGTGGATGTGAAAATAAGGGTGGATCCGTGTTGTAGTGGGCTGAAATAGCTGATGCATGTATTTTAATGGAAGAAAAAGAAAGACCTTTGTGCAACATCTCAGTTAAATACTGTAGAATCTGAGGCATGTGAGGCTGAAGTGTGTTTTGGCCTTTAGCTTGGTTCCAGGCGCAAAACCTTTTCCATTTGTCCGAGTAGGCCTTCCTGGTGCTGGGCCTCCTAGCTTCCAAAATAACATCCATAACAGCTTGGGAAAGAGGAGCTGGCTTGATGCTTAGGTGATTTGCCATGCAGCCAGATTTAAGGTTTTGAGCTGGCTGTGAAGAATCTGATTGTTTTGCTGTGTGAGCAGATGGGCAATTTGTGGTAAAATCCAAGGTGGGCCCTGGGCCATATTCCTCAATAGTGGGTACCAGTGCTGGCGTGGCCAGTCTGGGGCTATGAGTATCGGTCGTGGTCTCTCCTTTCTGACTTTCAGAAGCACCTTTGTGAGGAGAGGCAATGGAGGGAAGGCATATACTGTCAGGTTTTTCCAACTAAATGAGAGTGCGTCCACTTTCCAAGCTTGATGGTGAAGTGTCCTTGTACAAAATTTTGTTAGCTGATAGTTTTGAGGACTGGCAAACAGGTCTATGTCTGGAAGGCCCCATTTTTGAGTTATCATTGCAAATACTTCTGGATCCAGTTTCCACTCGTGGGGATCCATGATGTTTCTGCTGAGGTCGTCTGCCAATGTGTTCTTTTTTCCTGGCAGGAATTGAGCTTGTAACTGAACTTGGTAAGCCAGAGCTCTGTTCCACAAGGTCATTGCTTGCCTGCATAGAGGGTAGGAGTGTGTACCCCCTTGTTTGTTTATGTAGCACATTACTGTGGTGTTGTCCGTCCTTACTGTAAGTTGACCTGGATGTAATAGATTCTTGAAGGCTGTCAGAGCATTCTGTACAGCTAGCATCTCTTTTTGATTGATGTGCAGATTCCTTTGATCTGCAGTCCATACGCCTTGAACGCACTGTCCTGCCAGGTGTGCCCCCCAGGCGTAGTCCGATGCATCTGTTGTCTTAGTTTGCCTGGCTGGGGGCAAGGTGAAAGGCTGACCCTTGTTGAGGTGACATGCCTGTGACCACCATAGAAACCCCTGATGTAGGCAGGGAATAAGAGATATCATTGTGTCCAAGCTGTGGCTGTGTTGAGACCATACGCTTTTTAGGTACCACTGTAATTTTCTCATATGCAGCTTTGCAAATGGTATTAGTAGTATGCAAGATGCCATGAAGCCCAAGGCCTGCAGAATTTTTCTTGCAGGTAGTTGGGTCTTTGTTGCCATTGTTTTGAAATATTGAGTCAGTTGTAGTTGTTTGTCTGGCGTCAGATAAGCCTTCTAGGCCGTTGTATTCAAGCTGGCACCCAGGAATGTCATATTTTGTGAGGGTACTAGTTTTGATTTCTTTTCGTTTACTGTGTACCCCAGGCAACTTAGAAAATGTTTTACAAAAGCCAGATGTTGTAAGAGAATGTCCTTGCTTTCTGCTTGGATGAGGCAGTCGTCCAGGTATGGGTATATTTGAATTCCTCTTTGTCTGCAGTATGCAATTACTGGTGCCAGGCATTTTGTGAAGACCTTGGGCGCAGTAGATAAGCCAAAGGGCAGTGCAGAGAATTGGTAATGGGTTGAACCTGCAATGAAACGGAGGTATCTTCTGCAACTTTGTCTGATAGGGACATGCAGGTATGCCTCCTTGAGGTCCAACGTTACTAGCCATGTTTTCTTGCCCAACATGGAAAGAAACTGCTGTAGTGTTAGCATCTTGAATTTGGGCACTTGTAAGAAGGTGTTTAGAATTGAAAGGTCCAGAATTGGTCTCCAGGCATTGTCCTTTATGGGAACTAGAAAGAGTCTTGAGTAAAATCCTTGGCCTTGCTCTCGTGTAGGTACCAGCTGAATGGCTCTCATGTCCATGAGAGCTGTAATTTGTTGTTGTGCCTCTGCCCATTGATTTTGTGGCAGGTTTGGCATTCCTCTTTTCAATGGCAAGGTGTGAAAATGGAATCTGTATCCTCGTGAAATTATGTCTAGGACCCATTTGTCCTTTGTGACAATGTGCCAGCTGTCTGAAAAAAGTGCGAGCTTTCCTCCCAAGGGGGCTGCCAAGAGAGTGTTGCTTGGCCAGATGAGGTGCAAGTCATTGAGTTTGCCTTCTGGTAGTTTGGGACCTGTCTTCTCCTCCCTTCTGTTGCAGTGCCCCATTGTCGAGGTTTATATTGGGCTTGTGGTTGTCCTTTGCCTCTTGGACGTCTGTATTTACCCCTCTGTGGTCTTGTCAGTAGCTGGAAAGGACCAATTTTTTGTTGGCCAATTTCTGCTGAAGCTAGGGGGCTGTACCTGTAGAAAATCTTTGACTGTCTGCATAGATTTTGCCTTATCCTCCATTTTCTTTAAGACTTGTTCTGCTTTAACTCCAAAAAGAACATCCTGTTGTAAGGGAGCATCTAGAAGCTTTGCTTTAACATGATCAGGCAGAGTTTGTTCCTTTAACCATACATGCCTACGTATAACAGACCCAGTGACAGCTGCTTTGCAGGAAGCCTCCAAAGAATCAAATCCACATTGTAAAGTATGTCTGCCCACCTGTTCAGTTGCATGCAACAGATCCTGCATTTCTTTCAATTCAGACTGTTGAGGAAGTGTGCTCATTTTCTGTTTTAACTGAGACATTAGAAATTGCTGATATTTTAGCATGTGAAATTGGCAATTTAGTGCCCTCATAGCTAGAGTGGCTGAGGTGTAAACCTTTTTCTTCCCACCTATCTAGTGCTCTGGAGTCCCTTTCAGAGGGTACAGGATTTTTTGCCATAGAAGCCTTGGCCCCTTTGGGACCCTGGGAGATAGTCTATGGATCAGCAACAGGGCTTTTATAAAGGAATTTGTGGGAATCAGGCACTCTACAGTATCTGTCAGGTTTGGCTGGAGCAGGAGGCAGAGAATCTGGGCTCAAACTGGATTCTAAGTAAACATCATCCACAATGTCTAAAACTGGGGGGACGGCAAGTGGTCTGTGCTGGGGGAGTAAAAGAAACTCTCTGAGCCTTTTCTTTGAGTCAGAGTAGTCCTGACCTTCCCAGTGAAAATGTTCTCTCATAGTGTGTAAAGTTTCCCCAAAGGAGTAGTCTTCAGGAGGAGAAGCTGAGGGAATAGAATCCTCAGCATCAGAATCTTCATAAGGGGAGAAGGAGTAATCTTGGTCCTCAGAGGAGCCTGAGGAAATAGACACTTGATCAGAGGAGGCATAATCTTCCTCTTGTCTAGGCCTTTTGTCGGGTGGGGGTTGGGAACCCCTGATTAAAGAGATCAAATCTTCAGCCATTTTGAGCATCTGTTTCTTAGGCACGGGGCCTTGAACTGGAGACTGAAGTGCAGTCTTTTTAGGTTTAATAGGAGTCTTAAGCTTAGGATATGTTTTTATGGTGAGCGTCGGTCTGAAAACGCCTTCAGAAACCAAAGGTGTTTCTGCAGCACCGATATCTCTTTCTGCAGTGTCGTCGGTAGGGTCTAAACAAAATGGCTGCGTCGGCCTAGCACTCTCCGCCAAAGGCTCTGAAGCAGTCTCGGGTTCCAGATCTGCAGTAGTCAGGGGCTGCGTCGGAGCCTCGCTGAAGACCGGAGACCGGTCCAGCCGAGGCCTCGGAGTCTGGCTTGGGTCTAGGATGCCTGTCCTTATCCTTGCGTTTTTTTGTGCACGCCGGTAGTCGGTTGCTCCGACGGTATAGTGTAGTTAAATTTTCTACCGAAGTAGTGCTGTGCGAAATTAAAGCGTGACGTCGTGGTCTGGGCCTAGGCAAGGTATGCAGTAAGAATGAAAATCCTTATGAGGTATTTGCTTCCCACAAGAAATACAATTGTTAACTTTTTCCGACATCGGTCTGAGGCAAGAAAAGTTTCCCCAATGGGGTGCTTAGCTTTATTGAAGACTTCGGATCTGAAATTCGACTTCGAAAATCTCAGGTGTCGGCCGACTGGCACTTGCGAACTGCTTCTGCTTCAGGTACCGCGCGGCAAGAAAGACTGAAGAAAATGGCGTCGGATGCAATATATAAACCCCTGGCACACTGACGTCAGGGAAGAAGCGGCAGCAACCGACGCCGGAACAAGACTTTGGAATCCCGGCCGACTGCGGGACCGCCTGATGACAGGATAACTCAAGTGTGATGACTGCAGCAGGGTAACATGATGAACATCTAGTAATGCAAGTAGCATGCTTTGAAGCAGAGGTATCTTCTGCAAGATTCCTCGATTGGGATATGCAGGTAAGGCTCTTTTAAGTCTGGAGTTACCAACCAGGAATCTTTGCCTAGCATAGGTAGTAACTTTTGAAGAGTCAGCATCATGAATTTTGGAATGTCCAGAAATGTGTTTAGAGTGGATAAGTCTAGAATTGGATGCCATGATTTGTCTTTTCCGGGTAGCAGGAAAAGTCTTTAATAGAAACCTTGTCCCTTTTCCTCTTCTGGTACTGGTTGAATAGCCCCCGTGTTCATGAGGGACAGAACATGTTTCTGGGCCTCTCCTTACTGATTTGGGGGCAGATCTGGCCATCCGTTTGGCATTGGCAACGTGTGGAAATGAAATCTGTACCCCTGGGATACTATATTTAAAACCCATTTGTCCTGGGTAATAAGTTGCCAGTTTCGTGCATGAAGTGCCAGCCTTCCCCCCAAAGGGGCAGCTAAAAGGTATGTGCTTGGTGATTGTAGAGGGAAGTCATTGAGACTGTTTACCATAGGGAGGTGCCTTGCTGTTTCCAGATTTGGAGGTGGAGGCACCCCCATTGTTTTGTTCTAAATGTTCCTTGTGACTAAATCCTGGAGCCTTTGGAATGTCTGGGTTTGACTTGAGCAGCTCTCAAAGGGACTAGAAAGGACCAGTTCTTAGTAGGCAAGTGCCTACTAAATCTTGGAGGTTGCACTTGTAAGAAATCTTTCACAGTTTGCATAGATTTAGCTTTATCTTCCATCTTTTTTAACACTTCTTCAGCCTTATTACCAAAGACGGTCCTGTTGTAAAGGAGCATCCAACAATTTTGCTTTAACATGATCAGGCAGAGTTTGCTGTTTGAGTCAAGCATGCCTTCTTAGCACAGATCCAGTTAAAGCAGCCCTGCAAGAAGCCTCCAAGGAATCAAAACCACATTGCAAAGTATGTTTTCCAACTTGTTCAGCTGAATGTAATAAATCCTGTAAAGCATTATTTTCCACACAGTCAGAGATTAACATCATTTTCTGTTTAAGTAGTCCCATGATATGCTGTTGGTATTTAAGCATATGAAATTGACAGTTTAAAGCCCTGATTGCCAAGGCTGCAGAAGTGTAAACCTTCTTGCCCCATCTATCCAGCGCCCCAAAATCTCTATCAGAAGGGGTAGGATGTTTAACAGTAGAGGCCTTAATGCCCTTGGGACCCTGAGAAATGGTTTCAGGATCAGCAATAAGATTTTAGAAAAGGAATTTGTGGGAGTCAGGAACCCTGTAGTATCTCTGTCTGGCTTACAAGGAGCCGGACGCAGAGAATCAGGAGCCATACTAGATTCTGAAATAACATCATCAACAATGTCTAGAACAGGAGGTATAGCCAAAGGCCTATGCTGAGGAAGAAGAACCAAGTCTCTTTTTAGATTCAGAGAAATCCTGACTTTCCCAGTGGAAATGTTCCCTTAAGGTATGTAAAGTTTCCCCAAAAGAAAAATCCTCAGGGGGAGAAGCAGAAGGCATGGAATCTTCTGCATCAGAGTCCTCATAAGTAGGAATAGATAAATCCTGTTCATTAGAAGAGTCAGAAGAAATAGAATCCTGTTCAGAAGATTCATAATCAATGTCTTGCCTAGACCCTCTTAGAAGGAGGGGGTTGGCTACCCCTGATCAGAGTAATTAAATCTTCAGCCATTTTGATCATTTGTTTTTCAGGCATAGGGGCCTGCACGTGGCCCAGGCATCGGTTTTTTAGACATAGATTTAGATTTTGGCCTTAGTTTTGAAGATGGCGTCGGTCTAATATACAAATCTGTAGGCCTGAAAACACCCTCTGAAAAGTACAGTTTTGTACCTAGCATAAATGTAGATGTCCGATAGACATGCAACTGCAGTCATAACATGTGGGTTGTCCTGCCTCAGGCAGCCCTCGGTCGGCCGGATTCCAAAGTCTGGGTCCGACGTCGGCTGATGTCGCATTTCTCTCCGACGTCAGAGCGGCTGGAGTACATAAGCATCAGCCAACGCCATTTTCTTCAGTGTTTCTTGCCCCAGATGCCAGGTGCCCTCCAAGGAAGGCTGTAATCAAATTGGAAGACAAAAACAGGATTCCAAACAAATAAATGAGCAATAAAACAAATACACCATAACAGATATCCCCAGCTAAGAGTAAGTGGGATAGGAGTGGACCCTAGGCATAGAGGGGTATGGAGGGAGGGAAAACCCGACTGCAGTTGCATGTCTATCGGACATCTACATTTATGGTAGGTACAAAACTGTACTATGTCCTTCAAGAATGCAACTGCAGTCATAACATGTGGGTAGAATACAATAGCTTAGCTGGGGGATGAGGTATGCTCTAGGAAAGAGATGGTGTGGCAATCAAACCCTGCAGGACTGCCGAAGCAAAGCCTGCTCTGGATCTGGAATATAGAGGGAGATTGTAGTGTTTGGAGAATGTATGCACGGAGCTCCATGTAGCAGCTTCTAGAATGTCCTTGGTAGGCACCCCTCTTAAAAATGCTGTAGAGGTGGCTGTAGCTCTGGTGGAATGTGGTCTGACATAGGCTGGAACAGTCTTTCCATGAAAGGAATAACAGAATCTGATGCAATGTCCAATCCATTTAGAAATAGTCTGTTTTAAATTGCTTTTCCTTGGACTGCAGGGCGTAAGCTACAAAAGTTGTTCAGACTTCCTACTGGCCTTGGTTCTGTCCAGGTAGTATCGGTTGTCTGTGAATGTCCAAGGTATGCAAAAGTCTTTCCCCCTTATTCTCAGGATTGGGGAAGAAAGCAGGCAGATGAATGGCTTGATTTAGAGAAACCCTAGATACCACCTTTGGCATAAAAGTAGGGTTGGTCCTTAATGAAACCCTGTCTCTGTGGAAAATAATAAAGGGTGGTATTGCCATTAGGGCCTGTAGCTCCGAAACCCTTCTTGCTGAGGTAATTGCCAACAGGAAAGCTGTCTTCCATGAGAGAAATTGCAAGTCAACTGAAGCTGCTGGCTCAAAAGGAGGTAGAGTCAGTTTTTCTAAGACAAAATGGAGGTCCCAGGCTGGCACTGAGGCCTTTCTTGGTGGCTTAATTTCTTGATTCCCCTGAGGAATTGTCTTAGTAAGGGGTGAGAGAAAACAGGAGGATCAGTGTTGTATCTAGCTGAAATAGCAGATGCATGCATCTTTATGGAAGAATAAGAGAGGCCGTTCTTTAACATATCTGCCAAATATTCCAAGATAAGTGGGATGTTCAGCAATGATGCATCATGTCCCTTGCTGGTATTCCAATTGCTGAATCTTTTCCACTTTGCTAAGTAAACCTTTCTGGTGGATGGTCTTCGAGCCTCTGTTAGTATCCGCTGAACTTCCTTGGAGAGAGATAAGCTGAAGTTATTTATGGGATCTCCCAGGCTGTTAGCTGCAGTGTTTCGAAATTGTGTCGAGTCAAAAGTAGAGGCCACTGAGGGAGGGCCACCTCCTGGTGTGACATATGCTCCGTAGTAGTGGGTACCAGTGTTGTCTTGGCCAATCCGGAGCTATTATGATTCCCTTGGGCTTCTCTGCTTTGATCTTTAGTAATACTGAGGTCATCAGTGGCAGAGGTGGGAATGCATAGATTGCTAGGGAGTTCCAGTTGAATGAGAGGGCATCTATTTTCCAAGCTTTTGGATGGTATGTCCTTGTGCAAAAATTTGGTAGAAGATGGTTGAGGTGAGAGGCAAATAGGTCCACTTCTGGCTTGCCCCATGTCGAAGTGAGTTGTCTGAAGGCCTTCGGATGTAACCTCCACTCGTGTGGATCTGTGAAATTCCTGCTTAGGCTGTCCGCCAACACATTGTCTTTTCCTGGAACAAACTGGGATTGTAACTGGATGTTTAGGCTCAGTGATTTCTCCCAAAGCTGCATTGTCAGTCTGCAAAGGGGTAAGAGTGGGTGCCCCTGCTTGTTTATGTACCACATCACAGTGGTGTTGTCTGTCCGTATCATTAAATGGCCTTGCTGGAGTTGGTGTTGAAAAGCCTCGATGGCATGCATTACTGCCAGCATTTCCTTTTGGTTTATATGCAGATGTGTTTCCTTTGGAGACCATTGTCCTTGTATACACCTGCCTTCCATGTGTGCCCCCCATCCAAGGTCTGAGGCATCTGTAGTCATGGTCTGTGTTATCTGTGGTTTTTTGAATGACATACCTGTGTTTCCCCTGGCTCACCGAGGCCCACCATAGGAATTCCTTTTGTAGGCATGGAATGAGTGGTATGATTGTCTCCAAGTTGTTGCTGTGTTGAGACCAAATGCTTTTTAGGTACCACTGAAGCTTTCTCATGTGTAGTTTTGCTAATGGAACCAGTAGAATGCAGGATGCCATTTAACCCAGGGCCTGTAGGAATCTCCTTGCAGTCATCTGGGTGAGTTTTGCTAAACCTTTGAAGTAATGAGTTAACTTCTCTTGCTTGTCTTCTTGTCAGGTAAGCCATCTGAGAGGCTGTGTCTAGTTTGGCTCCTAAGAAGATTATTTGCTGGGATGGCTGCAGTCTTGACTTTTGGAAGTTGACTGTGTATCCCAGAGCTTGAAGTAATCTTATGACATAATCCAGGTTTTTTGTCAACATCAATTTGTCGTCCGCTTGTACGAGGCAGTCGTCCAGGTACGGGTAAATTTGTATACCCTGGAGCCTGCAATGAGCAATTACTGAAGCCAGGCATTTTGTAAATACTCTGGGCGCAGTAGATAAGCCAAATGGCAATGCTGAGAATTGATAATGCTCTGGCCCTGCAAGAAATCTGAGGTATCTTCAGCAGCTGTGTCTGATAGGGACATGCAAGTATGCCTCCTTGAGGTCCAAAGTAATCAGCCACGACTCCTTGCCCAGGATGGGAAGGAGTTGCTGTAGAGTCAGCATTTTGAACTTTGGTACTATGAGAAAGGTGTTTAATGCGGACAAGTCCAGTATTGGTCTCCATTGAGATTCTTTTCTTGGAACAAGGAACAGTCTTGAGTAAAATCCCTGTTCTTGTTCTTGTTGTGGAACTCTTTCTATTGCTTTCATTCGAGTCAGCAGAGTGATTTGCTTGATAGCCTCTGCCCTTTGATTTTGTGGTAGGTTTGGCATGCCTTGTTTTCTTGGTAAGGTATGAAAATAAAACCTGAACCCTCGGTCTATAATGTCCAAAATCCATTTGTCCTTTGTCAGTCTGTGCCAGTTTTCTGCAAACAGAGATAATTTCCCGCCCAAGGGAGCTTCTAGTTGTTCCCTGGTAAGTGGTAGTAGAGGAAAGTCACTGAGTTTGTGGTTGTTGGGCAGGTGAAACCCCTGCGTCACTTCTTTGGTTTCCTGGCTGCCATTGTCGTCCCCTGTAAGGGCCTCTGTATTGGCCTCTTCCTCGGCCACGTCTGTTCTTACCCCTTTGAAACTTTTCTGTATTAGGAAAGGACCAGTTTTTTGAAGGCCAATTCCTACTGAATCTGGGGGGTTGAACCTGGAGGAAATCTTTCACAGTCTGAACTGATTTTGCTTTTTCTTTGATGGTCTTTAACGCATCCTTAGCATTTGCACCAAAAAGCTTGTTCTTTTCCAAAGGTGCATCCAAGAAGTTTTGCTTTTACATGATCTGGTAGAGGTTGATCTTTTAACCAAGCATGTCTACGAATCACTGCTCCTGTCATAGCTGCCCTACATGAAGCTTCCAGTGCATCATATCCACACTGCAGGAAGTGATTGCTTACTTGCTGAGTGTTATGTACAGCTTCCTGCAAAGTCTTCCTGTCTAAAGGATCAGGAGAAGCTAATGTATTTTGTAAATCTTCTAAGAGATAATCCTGATATTGTAACATATGAAAAAGGCAATTTAAAGCTCTCATAGATAAGGTAGTGGATGTGTAAACCTTTTTGCCCCATCTCTCTAATGACCTTGCTTCCCTGTTGGAGGGCAAAGGATTTTTTGAGGTGGAGGCTGAAACTCCTTTAGGCCCCTGTGAAATAGTTTCCAAATCAGCAGTATGGGCCCTGAATAAATGGGAATGAGTTTCTGGGACCCTGTAATACCTGTCTGGCTTGGCTGGAGCAGGCGGAAGAGAATCAGGGGCAGCACTAGAGTCAGAATACAAATCATCCAGAACATCAAGTACAGGAGGAATAGCTAAGGGCCTGTGCTGAGGCTTCTTAAGGAACGTCCTAAGGCGTGTCCTAGAATCAGAATATTCCTGACCCTGCCACTTGAAATGCTCCCTCATGGTGTGCAGAACTTCCCCAAAAGAAATATTCTCAGGAGGGGAGGCCGAAGGGAGGGAATCTTCTGCATCCGAGTCCTCATAGGTGTGGAAGAGCTCTTCCTGGCTATCAGAGTGGACAGAGCCCTCAGAGTCTTCATCTGAAGGAGTAGGGTCAGAGGGTTCAACCCGGGGCCTTTTATCAGGAGGAGGCTGGGATGCTCTCTCAGGATGGGCCTGTGAACCTCTAATCATGGAAATTAAATCCGCAGCCATGGACATAATTTGTGTCTCCGGAGTCGGCTGAGGTAAGGATTTAGAAGAAATATGCTTTGTTTTGCTGGCTGCCTTAGCCCTAGTGTAGGCCTTAATAGACATGGCCATTGGAGGCCTGGCAGCTCCACGTGCAGGAGTGACCTTGTCTACAGCAATGGTCTCGGGCATTTCCTCGGTTTCGGTATCCGGAGGAAAGTCTATAACTGGCGTTGGAGTAATGTCTGGAATCGGAGTAGTCGGTAATGCGGTGTCTTCGGTTCGGAGTGGTGGAGAGACCATCTCAGAGGGAACCGGAGCACTCGCACTAGGTTTTGGTGTGGAGTCGGTGGTAGATGCGGGCCGAGGATGTCGGTCCCGGTCTTTACGCTTTTTGGGAGTTTGCGATGTCGGAAGATCCGACGGCATGGTGTAAGCAAATTTATCGCCGAAAAAATCTTCAGCGAACTCCGCCTGGCGCCTGAGAGTGCGCTTGCTGAAGCGAGCACAGGCTACACAGGCCGAGACGTCGTGGTCTGGGCCCAGGCAAGGGAGGCAGTAAGAGTGGAAATCCTTATGAGGTATTTGTTTACCACAAAAAAGACAATTGTTAACCTTTTCAGTAATTTCTGACATCGGCTGAGGCAAGAAAAGGTCCCCAACGGGGTACTTAGCTTTTTTGATGACTTCGGTATCGTAGAATACAGGAGCTGACCGACCGGCACTTGCGAACTGCTTCTGCTTCGGGCACCGCGCGGCAAGAAAGACTGAAGAAAATGGCGTCGGCTGATGCTTATGTACTCTGGCCGCTCTGACGTCGGAGAGAAATGCAACATCAGCCGACGTCGGACCCAGACTTTGGAATCCGGCCGACCGAGGGCTGCCTGAGGCAGGACAACCCACATGTTATGACTGCAGTTGCATTCTTGAAGGACATCCGGTGCCTGCACAGCGGCTCCGGACCCATCTAAGATAGAGACATCCATGGGTTCCATAATTGAAGCATCTCACAGCATACCGGACTCCAAATGGGTCTCAGTAGAGGCCTGGGAATCAGAAGTAGTGGGTATCAGGGGCTGCAAAAGCACCTCACTGAGTACCGGCGACTGGCTTAGGAGAAGCGTCGTCATCAGTTTTGGACCTCGACGGACTGTCTCTGTCTTTCTCTTTGCGTTTTTAGGTATTCCAGTAGTCAGATTACTATCCAACGACATTTCTGGATAATTAAATCTTGAGCCAAAATATTTAGAAGCAAAAATATACCGACATTTAATAGTGAGTTGATTAAATTTAGCACATAATCGACAGCAAGGTACGTTGTGGTCAGGGCCTAGGCAAGGAATAGAGTACAAATGAAAATCCTTATGAGGTATGTGTGTCCCACAAGTAATGCAATTATTAACTTTTACTGACATCGGTAAGGAGCAAGAAAAAGTTTCCCTAATGGGGTACTTAGCTTTTACTTGAAGACTTCGGTTCTGAAACTCGAAAACGAAAATTTCAAGAGTTGGCCGACCGGCACTTGTGAACTGCTTCTTCTTCGGGCACCGTGCGGCAAGAAAGACTGATGTAATGGCGCCGGCTGCATGTTTAAACCCCTGACGACCTGATGTCATGGAAGAAGGGACAGCAACCGACGCAGGACCCAAGACTGTGTTAATCAGGCCGACTTAGGGCAACCTGCCAGCAGATTACCCAAATGTAATGACTGCAACAGTGAAACACGAAGAACATCAGATCTGCAGAGTCTGTCCACCAGCTCACTGTTTTTTCCTGGAATGTGAGTTGCAACCAGAAGGTGATCCAAAGACATTCCCAAACCCTTATGGCTTCTCTACACAAGGGTCAAGTATGGGTTCCTCCTTGCTTGCTGATGTACCAGACTACAGACATGTTGTGTTGATGTGAACTGCAATGGTCTCCAAAGGAAGAACATCCTGAAAGGCTTGCAATGTTAGGAGGACTGCTCTCATCTTGAGGACACTGACATGCATCCCAGTCGCCAGAGGGGACCACATACCTTGGACCATCTTTCCCTTCTAATGCCCCCCCAACTGGGAAGTGTCCACGGTCACTGTGGCCACTGGAGGGAGAATTGAGAAGTGCTTACCTAAGAAGAGGATGTTTGACAGAAGCCACCAACGAATATGACACTTGCAGATTGGTATCAGTGTGACAGGAACAGATAGAGGTCCACTGAAGAATATGCATAAAGAACCTTGCCAGAGGGACTAGCAAGATCGCTGCAGACATCGACCCCAGAACTTGTAAAACTAGATGGGGGGGGGGTGGTGGTGGATGGGATAGTAGTTCCCTAACTTGATTCCACAGCTTTGATATGCAGTGGGGGGGGGGGGCAGAAGCTATTTGATCCCTCGTGTTCAACTGTGCTCCTGTGAATTCTAAGTTCTGCAAAACTTTAGTCTGCTCTGGAGTTGGTTTTACCCTTCTTCTGCCTACCAGTTTTACTTTATTCAGTTTCTCTCCTCTTCTTCTGTATACGGATGGCCCTTTTTTTCAAAACTCTTTTTTTTTTTTTTTTTTTTTTTTTTTGGAGCTATGGTTTGAACTTTATACCCGCAGGACATTCATCTCTGAATGACGTTCTTATTGTCTTAAAACTGTTTGTGCAGAATATTTCTCAGAAATTGTTTTATGGTAACAACAGTGGTTATGCCAGTAATGTGTTTAAGAAACCTAGCTTATTTACTCCTGCTAATACTCCATTAGTGGAGGCCTTTTACAAACTGTGTGAGGATGACATCTAGAGCAATTTCTCTTGTAAACATGTGAAGAGTTTTAAGAATTTGAGTCGCAATGAATTCTCAGCCCTTTTAGAACTGGTTAAATGTGATATTTGCTTCCGCCCTGCTGATAAAGGGGGGGCAGAATAGTTGTTATGGACTCAACACATTATTTGAATGCCATAAATATGATGTTAAGTGATAAATCTACCTATGCTACAATTACCAGAGTTGAGGTTTTGAAACTAGATGATAGGATACACACATACATAGAATAATTACTGATAGAGGGTGTGTTGGATAAGATATTGTATGATTATTTTCTTGTTGAGAACACAGTGATAACCCAGATTTATTAGCTGCCCAAGACACATAAGAACCTGGCTGATCCACCTATGTGGCCGACAGTCTCTGGTAGAGGATGGGCTACAGAGCTCACGTCCATCTATGTAGAAAAACAACTTTGCCCTGTGGTTGATGGTGCTAGGAATATAATGAGAGATACTAAAGACTTTCTCTGTAAATTGTATGAGTGGTCTGCTACAGAATATTAGTGACTATGGATGTGACCTCACTTTTTACATGAATTCCCAATAATGCCGGTATTGACTATGTCAGGGCATTTCTTGGTCGACATTCTGGTTACAGTAATGAAAGAATTTATCTGATTTTCAGTCTCCTAGAAATTATCTTGGAACACAATGCCTTTGTTTTTGAAGATAGCTTCTTTTTACAAAGTATAGGGGTAGCCATGGGCACGGTTTGTGCTAACAGTTATGTCAACATAGTTTTGGCGGAGTGGAAATCACAATGCGTGTTCTCCAATGTCAACAACCTTTCAAAGTTCATTCTCTATTACTGCTGCTATGTAGATGATTTGTTTTTTGTGTGTGGGGAGACACACCTGCAACATTGAATGACTTTGTACTGTACTTGAACAGGACTAAAGATTTTCTCCATTTTACATATGACTGTTCAAGTGAGTGTATATCCTCTCTGGACGCTACAGTTTGTAAAACTCTGGGAGGGCTTTATACCAAACTATACAAGCAGCCCTGTAAGACTAACAATATTGTACATGCTTGCAGTATGCACCCCAAACAAGTAAAGCATAATGTTTAGAGGGGACAGTTTTTCTAGGGAAGCAAGGTTACATACAAGGGATAGTGACATGTATGGTTTGTTCTGTGACCTGACAACCAACTTTTTAGAGAGAGGTTACAGTAATTCTGAGATTATAACTGCACAAAATGACACGATTCTGCTGAGACACACTTGCACCAGACCATTCTTTGAAAATCAGACTGGATACGATACCGCACTTAATTCACGGTCTCGTCAACATATATGCATGAATCTTACCTACTCTAATGATACTAGTTTCATCTGTGATATAGTCAAGAAACATTGGAAAGTACTGATGTCTGATGAGAAATGTAGGGGACTGCTGGGTACTCTCCCCTTTTTTTGTTTTAAGAACCGTCCATCTGTAAAGATGATGCTGTATTATAAGCCTCTGATGAGAGCTGGCAGAAATACCAGCATAAGTAAGATAGGTACATACCCTTGTCACCACTGCAATGTGTGTAGATATATTAATACAGATGACCAGTTTTTACACCAAGACAAAGGGCGTGCTTATAACATTGATCTTTAAGCTGATTGTGGTAGTTCTAATTTAGTATACTGTGCCTCCTATGAAACAGGTCAATCATTCTACATCGGTAAAACCAACCGATGTTTGAGGGATCGTATTAGAGAACACCTGTATAGTATCAATAAAGGTGATGAGAAGAATGTACTTTTTAAACATGCTAAAGATGCAGGAAACAGACACTGGTTTAGGTTTATGGTTTTAGATATCTATAAGCCTGGACGTAGAGAGGTGATGTCAGAACTCAGACTGAATGTATTGAGATCAAATGGATGCATATTCTACGAGCAACGAGTGGGAAGGAGTTAAACTATTGCATTCCAATTAAACCAGTACTCAGGTCACTTGACCTGAAGCATTAGTATATAAATTGATGTTTGTAGTTTTTGAGTTGGATCTGATGAAGTACCTGGGTTGGGAGGGTGGCTTAATGGCTAAGGTGTTTGCCTTACAAACACAACGTGCAAGGTTTGAATCTTACAAAGGATAATTGGCTAAGCTTAAAATGACTCGCAAGGGCAGTTAGCTTAGTACTAAACTATGAATGGTATGAAAGCACCTATCTTTTGTTTTTATTTCTTGTTTAGTGTGTTTTATTAAATCTGTTTTACACTCTCTCTGCCTACCAGTTTTATTTTATTCAGGACCTAGAGGAAGCCGATGATAGGGGTCTGGAATGCCTAGGTTTTGGTGAAGGGGACTGACTTAGCTGACTTGGAGACCTACTTCAAACTCTCGAAACCAGAGCCCTATGATCCAATGTCAGAGCCAAGGAAAAGGAGAATGTATGGTGATGACATCAGTTGGATCCAAGGAGGCAGCAGACTTCTGCCAATCCAAGGAAGACTGATCCAAAGTTTTCTTTGACTTCTTTTTCAGCTACAAAGGATCCCTTGGGGAGGCAGATGGGGACCTCTTCTTAGGCTCCTTGGAGGAGGAAGATAAAGCCATTCAGGGGGTCTGAGCCACGGATGCCGAAGGAGGAAGGAGATCCCTCAAGTTAAGTTTACTGCACCTGTCCACCAGCGCATATGGATTGAAGGATGCACAAGTGTCACTATTCACCTTGAGATGGTCCACTCCTAAACAGCAGATGCACTCCTTGTGGGCATCTTGATTAAGAATCTGTACTCACAAGGAGTGCATCGTTTAAAGTCTGGAGTTGGTTTGAATGACATAACGGCCAAAAGGCAGCCCTGAATGAAGCCTGCGGGGAAAAAAAAAAAAAGACATGCTAATTAAACCACTCTGAAGTTCACTCCGGAGACCAAATAAGGGTATGAGACCCAAGAACCAAGTTATATTGAAAGTAACAGTTCTATAATAAATGAAACGTAACCACTGAAAGGTTGAGAACTGTTGGATTTAATTAACGCTTGTATACCAAAAGTGCGTTTTCGAGTACCTTCATCAGAAAAACAAAGTTTCACATACAACTTCCTTGGAAATACACACACCTTATATACACAAACTAACTGATAATTTTATTAAATCAATTATGTAATTGGTAGTGGTTGAAATAAGCCAACAAAACCATTACTCACATTTAATACTCAAAAAATGTACTTTTTAAAATATAATATATAAAATAAATTGTATACATGGTATCAATTAAGTATTTAAAAACTTGTATATATAAAAAAATTTTTTTTTATTATTGTTATATATAGGTGTCAATGCCTGTATATATTTGCTTTTAAAATTATGTTAAATTAAAATGGTGTACTATCACCATCTAATGGACAATGAACAAATTACAACTTGGCAGCCCTTAATTTTAGAACAGGAATGATAGAAAGCATTTTATTCAAACCTGGTTCTTTAGTAGCATCCAGTGTTATCTGCCAAAATAATTCCCTGTATTCAAGTTTTGTTTCCCACATGCCACCCCTAATTTATTTTGGTACAACTTCTAGAACAAAAAAGTGAAATACAGAGTCCTTACAAACTTGAGAATGACGGAACAATGCATTATTTACATTATTTCTTTTGATTTCATAATAATGCTCATATATTCGGGATTTCAACTTCCTTTCTGTTTTTCCCACATAGAAGGAGAAACAGGAGTGGCATGTGGCAATATATACAACCCCTTGTGTGTTGCAATCGGCAAATTTAGAACAAGAAATAGATATATTTCTACTGGGAATTAAAATACTAATGCCAGTTTGAATATATTGGCATTGGGAACAGGAACCACATTTGTATGTACCTATTCTGTGTGATTCACCCTTGCTCTTGGTAGCTCCCCCAAACTCAAAAATATTTTTAAGGTTCATGTCCCTTCTATATATACATTTTAGGGACTGGTTTTTTATGTATTCAAGTTCTATAAAGTCCCTAAACCTATCCCATGCTAATTAAAACTTAACTCTAGGAAAAAACTATAACTATGAAAAACTAACTATAATCCTAAAACACTACCTAAACTACCTTACCACCAAAAAATACTACAATACACCCTACGAGAAAAAGCTCTAAAATCCTAACCAACAAACTTTCAAAACTTGCAAACTAACAACTCTACACACTAACAATAACAAGAAAGGAGCACACTATTAAACTACAACTTTGAAAAAACAACTTGAAAAGAATATCGATTGGAGAGGAGAGTCAAGACCTCATTGGTCTGATCCGACCATAAGCTAATTACCCTAGATATCCACATCCTGCCCCCACACCCCATTAAGGAAACCATAGTAAAAATTTTCTCCAAAGCCAACATCATGCTTCTTAAGACAGAAGTGGTGAACTTCATGACACCCATGCAGATGGGCAATACAGTTACGACTACTGAATCCTACACAATTGCACTTTATAAGCACTTACATGAGTGTATGGATCGTGCTATCCCACAAACAGAACCAAGACGCTATCCTCCAAAAAAAGGAAGCCAATCTGGTGGTCCCCTGTCATAAACAAACTGTACAACAGAAGGAAGAAACTATTGCAAAAGAGTAAAATCCCATGAGTGGAGGAGCTCCCTGGTCAGCCTTAGTAAGAAGCTGCAATCCCTGATAAAATCCTCCAAAGCTAGTTACGAAAACAAAATCGCCACTGATTCTAAAGACAACCACAAAGCATTCTATAGCTATGTCAAGAATCTCAATGGCAACACTCAGATCTGCTCTGAGTTACAGCACAATGGCACTAAATATACAGACCCAACTGATATTGCCAACATCCTGGCAGATAGGTTCAGTGCTAACTTTACCCCCCTCTCACCCCCTAAAGAGCCATTTACTATACCGGAAGAATGCAAAGTTCTTATAATCATGGCTGCACAGGTAAAAACCACACTCTCCAAAGCCAAGAACACAGCATCCATGGGACCAGATAACATCCTAGGCTGCGTTCCACATGAACTACAGAACGAACTGGCACCCCACCGAAGTACCATGTTCAATCATAGCCTCACCTCAGGATTTGTGCCTGCTGCATGGAGCATGACAACTGTTATCCCACTCCACAAGGGGGAGCCACCACGGACCCCGGGAACTACCGCCCCATTAGCCTGACGAGCCTGGTCTGCAAGGCCATGGAACGTATCATCATGGAACTTATAAACAAAGACATTGGTAATCTCCAAACTCTGGACCCCACCCAGTTCGGGTTTGTAAAAGGCAGATCATGTCTCCTAAACCTGATAGACTTCTTTGAAGCAGTCACCAAAGCCCTAGACAAGTGTAAGGTGGTTCACACAGCCTATCTAGATCTTGCCAAGGCTTTCAACACCATCTCCCACTTTGGAATTATAGATAAACTCACTAAACTAGGTATAAATCCCTATGTCACAAGATGGGTTGCAACTGACTCACTGCCAGAACCCACACTGTGAAAGTAGCAGACTCCAAATCTGACTTCAGACCACTGACAAGTGGAGTACCACAGGGTTCAGTCCTGGGTCCTCTCCTGTTTGGTATCTACTTCTCTGCAGTACAGGCTAACACAGAAGGTCTTTGACTAATGAATTTCGCAGATGACTGCAAACTAGGAGCCATAATCGAAACTCCTAACGATGTGGACATCCTACAAAGGGGCTTCACTGAGACTGATGCCTGGTGTCAAAGCCATGGCCTCAAGCTCAATGCCAAAAAGTGCATTGTCATCCCCTTTGCATCCCCTTTGGTAAAAACTCTGTACCCATGAACTACAACATAGGCGGTAGTATACTTAACACCGAAAGTGTGATAAGAGACCTTGGGACACAGGTGGACAGTAGTATCTCCTTTGATAATCACATCGCCATAGTAGTCAGGAAATCCTTCTACGTGGCACACCTCATCACAAAGGTTTCTCATCCAGAAAAAAAGAGGTCATTGTTCCCCTCTACTCATCACTCATTAGACCCGTTATAGAGTACAGATGCCGTACGCAGACAGTCTCAAAAAACTCTAGCTTTACTCCGTCGCATTATCGCCTACTCAGAGGTGATCTCTGCCTAACATTCAAAACTATGTCAAACCCACAGCTGCTGGACATGCTCCACTTAAAGAAATCCCAATCCCTCTGAGCTACACGCTCTCTAGGGACCTAAACCTTGTCACCACAATAAACAGAACATGCCTGAGGGATAGATTCCTGACTTCCCATACTCTGGAATAAAATACCTATCTATATCAAACAAAGCTCCTCATTAGCACACTTCAAGAAAAATCTTGATGATTGGATGGGAAATAGGAAATTCACCAAACGACCAAATAGACCAGCATGAGCAGAATGGAGTAAATAGGAAATTCACCCTGGGGATCACCTCTGTGGCTCTGCTCGACAGTGGCACAGGAAAATAATTTTCTTGGGTGGCAAAAGCCAAGGTACCTTTTTGGCTGGGCTTGTATAGGGCCCAGGGCCGATAGCGTAGTACCTAACTATGAAACTTCTGTCTTGCTTTGAAACACAGCAAATGAGACCTAACTTACTGGGGTGGCTGTAGTGTATTATGGGTAAAGGGAGTAGCTTGATTGTCAGATCCAAGTCAGAAGAAGCGTCAGATCCGAGACCCATTTGTGAGGAGGAATGAAGAGAACAACATCAGATATAACTTTTAGTGTCTGTAGCACTGTTTCTGTTTTCCAAAAGGGATGCTAAGAACAAAGACCCTCGTAATGCCTCCAAAAGGGAGAAGCAGGTCATTCATTTTTCTCCATAACCAGGGAGCTGTCTGAGATGCATGCTGCTAGTACTGTGGGCAAAATTCTCTCCTGCCGTAATGGATCAGCTAACTTCACCCACAGTATTTACACATATGCACGCATGTGTATATACAGTAAACTCTCACTTAACCAGAACTCAAGCAACCAGAAAAAAATCAAAGAAATACAGTACAGTATGAACAATTCAGTTTATCATGTGTTGCACTTTCCCCCCACAGAAACATACCTTATATAGAGTTTTAAAAGGAAGACACAAATAAATTCCCTCTCTCCCCAACCAGAGAACAAGTCAAACTGCTAAAATGTCAACATTCACTCCATACTCGCTCAGTATGCATCAGATTACACATTCTCTCCGATCTCTCACAGAGTCTCTTCAACCTTCATACATGCACTCACTTTCTCCGCTCTCACACAGACACTTTTCAGCTTTCATACAGCTCTCTGATCTCTCTCACACTCCAGCTTTCACACATCTCTACGATCTCTCATACATGCATTCACACTCTCTCTCTACCCCTCTCTATTCAGTTCCAATCCACTCAGCATGCCATGGTTTCTAGTGGAAATTCAAGTTTAAAATATTATTCCAGCCAGGATTTTAATTACTGTATTTCTATATTAAAATCAAATCAATACAGTGTTTATGGTATAGTATAGGGTACAGTGTCTGTCAGGTGAATTCTGTAACCCCCTGATATGACTGACTGCACCCACTTGTCTTGAGTTAGGTCTTGCCAGGCTTTGGGGTACAGTGAGAGCCTTCCCCCGACTGCCTCCAGAGGCGGGCAGCCGGGCAACCCTTCAGGGATGCTGAAAGGGCTTCTCAGAGAAGGATTCTCTGCTGCCCTGGTTCTGCGGACCCCCTCTGCCACGAGGGCAGCGTAATAAATAGTTACTCTCAGCCAACCAGAAGTTACACTTATCCAGCACCTACCAATCCCCATAAGTACCAGTTATATACATATATTAGATATATATATATATATATATTAGATATACACACACACACACACACACACACACCACTAATATAACTTTTCTAAACTCACCTTCCACAGGGCATTCAAATGGCTTGGTACCAAGATGAGTTATACTATGACCCTTAAGGTGTTCAGCCCTGGTGAATGACTTGCCACAGCCATCTACCCGACATGTGAATCTTCTGTCATCTTCATGTTTCCTTTAAGCAAACAGACTGTTTACTACCTATTTCATGTAAAAAGGAAGCAATCGACTATTTATTTAATAAAACAGAAATTTACTAAACAGTTATCCATTTTTTATTTCACTAAGCATCAAATGTGGCTGATTTGATCTGTTTGCAGGCTTTACATTTAACCAAATACATTAAATGCACAGAAGCTCAGCCAAGTTTAAAAACAGATGCATCAGACGAAGCAGAGCTGCATGTGGTATAAAAAGAAGTTATGTACCCACCATAACGTTCTATGTTAGTTGTCTTCTTCTCGCCTTCTTTCTTGCTGGTTGGTTGGGTTCGGAGCCGATCCTCGGCCATCTTCAATAGCTTGAGAGCTGTTTACTGGCTTGAGGCTTACCCTATATCCCATGATGCCTGGCACTAGTTACACAGATCACGTTTAAAAAAGCTATTCCAGACATAACTAAGGAAGAATTCTGCCCTAGAAGCCCCTTGGGGCCCAACTGTGAAGCTATCTAAGCAGAAAAAGACAACCAGAGAAGGTTCAGCCAATGAAACCTGAAAAGGGGAGCTCCTCCCGATCCACTAGGATAGAGGGATGGACGGTGGGAAGCAAGAAAGAAGGCGAGAAGAAGACAACTAACATGGAACGTTATGGCAAGTACATAACTTCTTTATGTTAAGTTGTCGATCTTGCCTTCATTCTTGCTGGTTGGGGCAGCGTCCCTAGCACCTACTATCCTGGGTGGCTCATTGGAACAGACTCTTCAGAACAGTGGAACCAAAATCAGCTCTGTTTCTGGAAATCATGTCCAGTTTATAATGAGAAATGAAGGTGTGTGGGCTAGCCCACGTGGCAGCTGCACAGATAGATTCCATGGGCAACCTAGATTGAAAGGCCACAGAGGTGGCCAATGCCATAGTAGAGTGGCCTTTTGGTTTGAAAGATAGTTCTTTGTTTCTCAGCTGGTAAATGAAAGAAATAGTGTGAGACAACCACCTAGATAATGTTACCTTTGAGACTGGAAGGCCCTGTCTGCCCTCAGCATAGGAAAGGAAGAGTTGGTCGGACTTCCTGATGTCCTTTGTCCTATGCAAATAAAAACACAGTTGTCTGTGGACATCTAACTGGTGCAATTTATATTCTGCCTTATTGGTGTGATTAGGAAAGAACACAGGAAGGTCTATGGACTGATTTAAATTATTTTGTGAACAAACCTTAAGACGGAAGGAAGGATTGGTCCTTAGAGTGACCCTATCATTATGAAAAACTAAGTATGGAGGACGAATAGATAGAGCCTGAAGCTCCGAAACACATCTGGCAGAAGTAATGGCTACCAGAAAAAGAGTCTTCCAGGATAAAAACTTCATGGAGCAAGATGCTGCAGGTTCAAAAGGTGACAAGATTAGGGAAGCTAGCACTAAATTTTGATCCCACGGAGGTGGGGGGACCCTGATTGGGGGCCTAAGCAAAGTGGTTCCTTTGAGGAAGGATTTACACAGCTTATGAGACATAATGTTGTTAGAAGACAACCCAACGTGAACATTTGAAATGAAAGCTAACTGAACTCTGATTGTAGCAGAAGCGGAACCAGAATGAAAGAGTTCCGCTAAAAATTCCAAAATCTCGTGGACAGGGGCTGAAAAGGGATCTATGTTCTTAGCCTCTGCCCAGCAAGAAAAACGTTTCCACTTGCTAGCATAGGTTTTTCTAGTTGTGGATTTGAGCGATGAGATAATTTCCCGCACAGAGGAGGAAATATTAGGAAGCCTGGCTAAGGTTGGAAGTGGAGTAACCAAGCTGTGAGCTGGAGAGTTTGAAGGGATCATGCAGTCTGCCCGAATGATGAATCAGTAGATCTGGAATAGGATCCAGAATCCAAGGCTGCTCGAAAAGGCAATGATGCAGGAATGGGAACCATATCTGTCGAGGCCAGTAAGGGGCAATGAGGATCACACTGCAACCCAACGCAGTTGCTCTCTGTATGAGTTTGGGTATTAGAGGAAACGGAGGGAAAGCGTAGAGAAGTCCTTGAGGCCAATCGTGGAATAGAACATCTCTGGGGGAGTGGCTGGGAAGTGGAAGAAGGGAGAAGAAATTGCTGCACTTGCTGTTGAAAGGTGTGGCAAACAGGTCGCAGCAAGGCTGCCCCCATTTGCAAAAGATTTGTTCCGCAATTACCTGGTTCAGAGACCACTCGTGAGGCATGAGAATTGCTCTGCTGAGCCTGTCTGCAATGACGTTGGAACTCCCAGGGATGTGCGTTGCGATAAGAAAAAGTTGGGAAAAGATCGCCCACTGCCAGAGTCTGAGTGCTTCTCGACATACAGGATAGGACCTGGTTCCACCCTGCTTGTTGATGTGCCACACCACTGACATATTGTCTGTTTGAATTGCAATGGTCCCAGGAGGGAGAGAGTCCTGAAGGGCATGCAACGCTAAAAGCACGGCTCTCATCTCAAAGACATTTATATGCAAATGGTACTCGTGAGGCTGCCAGGTGCCTTGGACTGTCATGCCCTGATAATGCCCCCCACCCTATCAGGGAGGTGTCCGTGGTTACTGTGGCGATTGGAGGGGATAGCACAAATGGGGAGACCATCCACCAAGCAAGGTGTCTCTTGCATGCTTCTGTGATCATAATCTTGTGAGACATGGGAAGCTGTTGGAAGGACCACTGTGTGAATAGAAGCCACTGGAGGATTCTCATGTGAAAGCGGGCCAGGGGAACAAGAATAATTGCTGATGCCCACCCAGTGTTCGGAGGACGGACCTGGCTTGAATCGTTCTGCATGTTAATAAAATCTGTACTTGTTGGCGCATTAGTGATACCCTGTCTGGTGGAAGGTTCACAAACATGTTCCTGGTATTTAGATTTGCGCCTATATAAGTGATATGCTGACAGAGCAACAATGCAGATTTTTCGAAATTTATTGTGATACCTAGCCCGGAACAAGTTTTGATAGTGTAGTCCCTGGCTTGCAGGAGGTGATGCCTGGTGGAAGCAGTGAGGAGCCAGTCGTCTAGATATGGAAACAACTGGAATCCCTGATGTCTCAGGTGAGCCGTAACCACTGCCATGCATTTGGTGAACACCCTGGGGGCTGTGGTGAGACCAAAGGGCAGGAGCTCTGAACTGATAGTGAATGGCCCCCAACCGGAAGCGAAGGAATCTTCTGAAGCGCCTGTGCATTTTGATGTGGTAGTACGCATCCTGAAGATCTGTAGAGCACATCCAACTGCCCTGACCCAGGAAGGGTAGAATGGACTGTAGCGTGACCATCCGAAACTTTGTTCTTTGTACAGATCTATTTAATCTGCTGAGATCCAGAATGGGTCTCCAGTCCACTGTCTTTTTTGGTACCAAAAAGAACCTTGAGTAAGTTCCGGATCCGAGCTGGTCTGCCGGGACTTCCTGGATGACTCTTTTGTGTAGCAGCTTTGAAATCTCTATGGCTGCTTGTTCCCTTAGATTGGGTGGAACATCTGGAAGGGACTTGTTTGACTGTAACGGGGGTTGAGCGAAGGGAATTCTGTAACCCCCGGAAATGATCGACTGTACCCACTTGTCTTGAGTTGGGTCTTGCCAGGCTTTGGGGTACAGTGAGAGCCTTCCCTCGACTGCCTCCAGAGGCGGGCAGCCGGGCAACCCTTCAGGGATGCTGAAAGGGCTTCTCAGAGAAGGATTCTCTGCTGCCCTGGGTCTGCGGACCCCCTCTGCCACGAGGGCGGCGTCTGTTTTTGTTCCCTCCTCTGCCCCTGGAGGGGAACTCACCATGTGTGTGTCAGGCAAGGCTCCCTGGGATTTCCGGAACCACATCTTTCCACTCTTCTGACCCTTGGGGTATGGTCTAGAAGGAGTGGAAAAATGGACTCCCACAGCAGAGAGTCTCGCCTTCTTGTTCACACCTGGTTAGGGTGTCCTTCACCTGTTATCCGAAGAGAGCAGAACCATCAAAGGGGGTATTGGTGAAAGATGCTCTGAAGGGCTCAGCAAAATTACATAGCCGCATCCATGCGTGCCTCTTAAGGGCAACGCCTGTGCCTGCGGCTCCACGCGCACCATCGGCTGCATAAGAAATGAGCCTCATGGAGGAGTTAACAACTGAATTCAGAGTCGCCACCTGGTAGGCCGCCTTAGCTTGAGCCCCCTCAGCTGATGGATCTTGGAGGGTATCTCCAAGCTCTTTAAGAAGATCCCTCTGAAGGCGGGTGAAATGGCAGAAATAATTCAGAGACCTCATGGAGAAGGTCGCTGAAGCAAACATTCGCTTTCCATATCTGTCCATAGTCCTAGACTCCTTGTTAGGGGGATGGACAGATGAAGTTTCTGCCAACTCCTTCTTTGTGGCTGCTGCTACCACCATGGCATCAACAGGTACGCCCTTAGTCAAAAACTGTTTGTCCCGAGGTGCAGTTATAAATTTAGCAGGTCTCCATGGGGTTGGTTCCGCTGTGTCTGGAGCTGACCACGCCTTCCGAGCCACCACAGACATAAGTGGGTCAAAAGGCGGAGACACCCAGGAGGTGGAAGGTCGGGAACCAAACGCGTCCAGGAATACCAACTCATCCTTGGAAGGGGCTAGGGTATTCCAGTTACCCCCTCTGCCTAAGCATTTCCAAAATGTCTGAAAAGGAGACATCTTCAGAGGGGGATCTCTGGGACTCTTCCGAATCCTCTAAGTCAGTATCTGATGTGACAGACTCAGGGGAGTAAACATGCTTCCTCTTGCACTTCCTCTTACGAGGTGACTCCTCTGAGTGATCAGGGGAGGCCTCGGAAGAGGAAGAAACACGCAAGGGGGTGCTCAGGAGCGCTGGTTCCCCATGCTTGGGGTCTGGAGGAGGGGCAGACGCAGGCACCATGGGGAGAGGAGCCGATGGGGTTGACCATGGGACTGACTCGGGGGGCCAGTACACTCCTCATGACCTCGAAGGCGCACCCGCCCAGACGCAGAGAAGACTCCGGCTCCGAAGAAATCGGAATTCCTCTCCGCACCGAGGAGGGCGGCTCTGAAGAAATCGGAATTCCTCTCCGCACCGAGGGGGACGGCTCCGAGGCCGATGTAGGAGCCGAGCTCACCTGCGCCGAAGCTCCGAGGGGGAGAGCGGGGTCGGACAAGGGTCCTATGCCACTCACCCCCCCCTCGGAGCCGACGAAGGAGTCTCAGCGCCCAGATCCCTCCAAAGACGGTGCAATGGAAGGGATCGGAGCTGATAACGGTACCGAAGGAGAAGGTATCGGAGCCGAAGATTCCATGAGTCCAACCCCAACAAACGCCAGCTCCAAGCTCAAGAGAGGAGTCGGAGGAGGAATCTCTGCAGAAGTGGATGGAGCAGACACCTGATGAGGGGGGCTGGACAACATTTTCGCTAGGGCCTGCGATTTCAGCAGCCTACTGACCACTCTCTCCAAGTCCTGATCTGAAAGTCTAGAGAACCGAGAGGAGTGAGAGGACCTATGACTGCACTCTGATTGAAGCAGAGGCGACCGTGGAGCCAAGCATATCGACTCCACGGAGGAAGACCTAGATCTCTTTCGACTCCCAGACGGCTCCGAAGTACCTGTTGGAGCCGATTGGGAGGGAGGCACATCAGCTCCAGCCAGAGCCGAGGTGGATGGTGGACTTTCACCCACTGACAGCTCAGAACTGGGAGACGAAGACTTGGGTGGCTTGGAGGATTTCACAGGCTGAACCTTGGCTGGTAAATCCTGGGGCTTGAGCAAACCCCGGAGTATTAACTTATTTTTGCGCAATGCAGGACTCTTGGGCTGAAAACATGACAAACCGAACTAGAGTCCTGCAGGTGCACTGTGCCCAGACAATAGACACAAGAAGTGTGACCATCTGTCAGAGACATCTTCTGACAGCATGAGTCACACTTCTTGAATCCGGACACTTTAGGATTCTTGGACAGGTTTACACACGCACACACCAAGGTAAAACACTCACACACACAACAAGAAAAAAACAAGTTAGCAGGTATAACTAATTAAACTATACAGCTAACACACACTAAATACGTTTACTACTACTAAAAACTTTTT
Source organism: Protopterus annectens (assembly GCF_019279795.1). Taxonomy (NCBI): domain Eukaryota; kingdom Metazoa; phylum Chordata; order Ceratodontiformes; family Protopteridae; genus Protopterus; species Protopterus annectens. The sequence continues at coordinate 139,998,458 of NC_056740.1, forward strand.
TTTTTTTTTAAAAACTAGACAAAGACAAATTAGCCTCTAATTTAAACGGCTACCGCAAAAGGGAAGGGAGGGGGAGGGGTGGGGAAAACTCTCTAAGTAAAACTAGTTTTGAATAAAAAAACGGGGGATAGATACTATGTAAAGAATCTACCTAGGGTAATAGTACAATTTAAGGAATTCGGTACACAAATAAGGGATAAAATCTAGTGAAAATAGAAAAATACAAAAAAGCATACGAGCCTGGGCCAGTAAGACAACCTCGCAGTCTGAAGTGGCAAACGAGATCTGGGTAACTAACGCCAGGCGTCATGGGATATAGGGTAGCCTCGAGCCAGTAAACAGCTCTCGAGCTATTGAAGATGGCAGAGTCGGAGCTGAGGATCGGCTCCGAACCCAACCAACCAGCAAGAATGAAGGCGAGATAGACAACTTAACATGAATTGCTTACACAGCAACAACCATGTTTCTGTACTTTGTTGCATATATTTTATATGTCGCAAAGGGCATGGTTTAGAAAGGATCTACTCTATCTCAGGTTACACCCCCAATTTAACTGAAGTGAAACACGAAAACGAAAATTTCAGGAGTCGGCCGACCGGCATTTGCGAACTGCTTCTGCTTCGGGCACTACACGGCAAGAAAGACTGATGTAATGGCGTCGGCTACATGCTTTATACCCCTGACTACCTGACGTCACGGAAGATGAGACAGCAACCGATGCAGGACCCAAGACTTTGATAATCAGGCTGACTGAAGGCTACCTGCAAGCAGATAACCCAAATGTAATGACTGCAACAGTGAAACACGAAGAACATCACAGTAAAAGGACCAGTCGGAGCCAGTCCTGTTAAGGGCATAGCCTGTCCAATATCACCCCGGAGAGCAAGTGCAGTCATACAAGTGGGGAAGGTGGGTGGGAAGGAATACTGCAACATGGAAGAGAAGGACATCTACGGTTATGATAAGATTTTACACAACTTTCCTATGTCCTTCTATTCCGATGTTGCAGTACTCTACCTGTGAGTGAGTGTAAAAGCTCACTTAGAATTGGGTGGTGACGTATATGAAGTTTCCAGGAATCTGTGTAGGATAGCCCTGGCAAACCCCACCCTGGCTCTGGAGATATGTTCCAGTTTGTAGTGTTTGGTGAAAGTGTGAACTAAGGACCAAGTGGTTGCTTCAAGTATGGAGTTGGTGTCTAACCCTTTAACGAAGGCTCCAGAAGAGGCTATTGCTCTGGTGGACTGGGCCTTGACATTGCCCTGCAAGGTCTTACCATGGTATAGGTAGTAGAAGGAAAATCAAGGCTGAAAAGTCTGTTTGCTCACAGCTTTCGCCAAAGTCCTGGAGCGGAAGGGACAAACAGCTGGTCTGATTTTCTAAAGGATTTGGTTTTATGAAGCTAAAACCTAAGTTGTTTGTGGATGCCTAGGGAATGTAGCACTCACAAACTATCCCCTTGTGCAGTAGGGAAGAAGGTGGGCAGGTAGATGGGCTTGTTCAAGGATAGGTCATTCACTACTTTGAGAATGAATGACTGGTTTGTCCTGAGGGTTACCCTGTCCAGGTGGAAGATTAGGAAAGGTGGTGTAGCCATAAGAGCTTGCAATTCCAAAACCCTTCTGGCAGAGGTCAGAGCTACCAACAATACAGTTTTCCATGTGCAAACTTTTAAGGTGGCCTTGTCTGCTGGTTCAAAAGGGGCTAGAGTGAGTTTTTCTAGGACATAATTTAGGTCCCAAGGAGAGGGAGACAGTTTCTTGGGTGGTCTTAAGTGTAATACAATTTTGAGGAAACGTTTGGAAGGGAGTCTGGATGCAAGGGGTGGATCCAGGGGGAGGCAGGCCGAGACAACAAACAGGTGTGCCTTCAGAGATGAGTAAGACAACCCTGTCTACATGAGTTTACACAGGTATGACAGGATAAGAGGCATATCGCTTTCCAGCGGGGCCAACTGTCTTTTGTGACTCCAAATAGAAAACCTTTTCCATTTAGAGAGATAGGACTTCCTTGTGTTGGGTTTCCTGGCCTCCTGCAGGACAGTGAGCACGTCCTCGTTATATAGGTGTCTGAAGGGGATCAGAATCCTATCAGCCACAGGGTGAGGTGCATGGTTTGTCACTGTGGGTGTATCAGAGTCCCCTTGTTCTGTGTGAGCAGGTCCACTGAAGGGGGTAACGTGTGTTGATTGCCCTTAGACAGGTGACGAGGGAACCAGTGCTGTCTTGGCCTGTAGGGAGTCACCAGCAAGATTTTGGGAGAGTCCTGCTAAATTTTCAGCAGGACCCTTTGTATCAATGGGGGGGGGGGTGCACACAGGAATTTCCCCTTCAAGGTTATTGAGAAGGCATCTCTTGCTAATGCCTTGGGGTCTGGTGTCCTGGTGTAGTAGCCAGGAAGCTGCCCGTTTATGGAGGAGGTGAAGAGGTCTATTTGTGGAATACCCCACCTGTGGACCATAATCAAGACATTTCCTTACAGCATAAATTTGTGGTTGTTTGAAATGGTTCTGCTTAGGTAATTTGCCTGGGAGTTGTGCAGGGATGGGATGTAGACTGCCTGAAGGGTGATCCCCTGTGAGGTGGCCAGTTCACATACCCACAGAGCTAGCCTGCATAGAAGGTAGGATTTGGTCCCTCCCTACTTATCGAGATACCACAGAACTGTGGTGTTGTCTGTGAATATCTTAAGAGGGCCCAGCTCCAGGTAGGGCTGGAAGGCCTGTAGAGCAAGGAGGATGGCTCTCATTTCTCTCATGTTTATGTGATCTAGTTTGTCTCTGTCCACAAACCTTGTACTTTCCTTTCGTCCAGGGTCGCTACTCAGCCCATGTCTGAAGCATCTGTGTACATGGTCTGGGAGGGAGAGGGTGTTTTGTAGAGGCAGTCCTGGGTTTTGGGCTACCTGAGCCACCCACCATCTCAGTTCCTGATGCAAGCAGGGAAGCAGCGGGATCCTGAACTCTAGTGGGTGGGATTGTTGGGTCCACACCAATCGGAGGTACCACTGAAGTTTCCTCATGAGCATCCTTGCTAGGGGCAGCATGCAAATAGTAGATGCCATGTAACCTAGAAGCCTCAGAAATGGACTTGCAGTCAGTTCTGTTGATTGTAGAGCAGTAAGAAGGTGGTTTTCTGCTGGAAGAAAGGTCTTCATGAGCTCTGTCCTGATCCTGCAACCCAGGAAGACAATATCCTTCGTGGGGTTGAGGTGGAATTTTGGGAACTTGATCATGAACCCTAGAGACTGTAGGATTACCAGAAGGTCCCGGGACTGACGGAGGAGAGTTTCCTTGTCTTTTCCTGGATTAGGAGGTTGTCTAGGTAAGGGAATAACTGAATTCCCTTTTCCCTGTAGTAGGTGATGACTGGAGCCAGGCACTTTGTAAATATCCTAGGGGTGGCAGAAAGCCCAAAAAGCAAGGCACAGAAAGTACAGTTGTGTACACTTACCATAAATGTAGATGTTAGAGTGTATTCACTGTTGCAGTCATTACATTTGGGTATAATCTACTGGCAGGTTGCTCTCAGTCGGCCTGAATTCCAAAGTCTTGGGTCCTGCGTCGGTTGCTGTCTTCTCTTCCATGACGTCAGGTCGTCAGGGGTATAAAACATGCAGCCGACGCCATTTTCTTTAGTTTTTCCTGCCCCCGATGTCAGGTGCCCCCAAAAAGGTAGCAATATTCTAAACATTTAAATACATATACATGCATCAATATAAACTTTACCTTCATCTACAAGCAAATACATCACATAGATTGCAGAAGATAGAGAAGGGGAGATAAACTGTAGAATGACAGGGGGATACCTGGACTGCAACAGTGAATACACTCGAACATCTACATCTATGGTAAGTGTACACAACTGTACTATGCTCTTCGTGTTTCATTGTTGCAGTCATTACATTTGGTTAGAATCCCAAAGCTATGGTTGGGAGGCTGGAGCTAAATAGCATTAGGTGAGGCTATAAGGCCGTGTAGCACTACAGTGGCAAAGCCTGCTCTGGACTTAGAGAGGCAAATGGTAATGCTTTGTAAAGGTGTGAACAGAACTCCAAGTAGCAGCGTCTAGAATGTCCTTGGTTGGTACTCCTCTGAGAAAGGCTGCTGATGTAGCTGCAGCCCTGGTGGAATGAGACCTAATGCCCTTGGGCTCCGGTTTGCCATGGTGTAAGTAGCAGAAACGGATGCAATGGCTTATCCACTTTGAAACTGTCTGCTTCGAGACAGCCTTTCCTTCTGATTCTGCAGCATATGACACTAGTAAATGCTCAGTTTTTCTTAGAGCTTTAGTCCTGCTCAAGTAGAATCTTAGTTCTCTGTGTTGTGTATGTCCAAGGAATGCAGAAATCTCTCCCCTTAGTTCTGCGGATTTGGATAAAAAGTTGGCAGATGAACTGTTTGGTTAAGAGCCACACCGGAAAGGACCTTAGGCGTAAAAGTAGGATTTGTCCTCAGAGACACCCTGTCTGGGTAAAATATGATAAAAGGCTCTACAGCCATGAGGGCCTGTAGCTCTGAAACTCTTCTTGCTGAAGTAATTGCTAGAAGCAGAGCTGTCTTCCATGATAAGAACTTTATATCAGCGGTAGCAGCTGGTTTAAATGGAGGTAGGGTGAGTTTTTCCAACACATAATTGAGGTCCCATGCAGGCAATGGTGATCTTCTAGGAGGCCTTAATTTTTTGGCTCCTCTAAGATACTGCTTTAGTAAAGGATGAGAAAAGATCGGTGGCTCTGTACTGTAATGAGCCAAAATGGCAGAGGCATGGATTTTGATTGATGAGAAAGATAGGCCTTTGTCAAGCATCTCGGTTAAGTATTGTAATATCTGAGGAATATGCGGTTCTGCTACATCAGTTCCTTGTGCTTGATTCCAGGCACAGAATCTCTTCCATTTGTCAGCATGAGTTTCTACTACTAGGCCTTCTGGCTTCCAAAATGACATCCATCACAGCTTTATTGAGAGGTGTCGTCTGTATGATTACAGGATTAGCCATGCTGCCAGGTTCAGAGTCTGTAGTTGATTGTGCAGGATCTGATTGTTTTGCTGGGACAGTAGTTGTGGTTTTTGAGGCAAGGTCCAAGCTGGGTATTGAGACAAGTTCCTTAGGACTGGGTACCAGTATTGGCGGGGCCAGTCCGGGGAAATTAATACCATCTTTGGCTTCTCTTGTCTGACTTTTAGGACCACCTTGGGTAGAAGAGGCAGAGGAGGAAAGGTGTAAACTGATAGGTTTTTCCAACTGAAGGATTGGGCATCCACTTCCCATGCTTGTCTGTGATAAGTCCTTGTGCAGAATCTTTTCAGTTGATAATTTTGAGGAGAGGCAAATAGGTCTATGTCTGGGCTCCCCCATTTCTCTGCTATCATGCTGAAGACTTGTGGATTTAGTTTCCACTAGTGAGGATCCATAAGGTTTCTGCTTAAATCGTCTGCCAGAGTGTTTTGTATTCCTGGCAGGAATTGAGCTTGAAGATTTGGTAGGTCAAAGCTGTGTGCCACAGTGCCATGGCTAATCTGCAAAGGGGGTATGAGTGTGTGCCCCCTTGCTTGTTTATATACTATATGACTGTGGTGTTGTCGGTCTTTATCAGCAGTTGTCCTGGATGAAGTAAGTCCCTGAAGGCTGTTAGGGCATTTTAAACAGCTAGCATCTCTTTCTGGTTGATATGTAGATGCATTTGATTTGGTGCCGATATGCCCTGAATGAATCTTCCTGCCATGTCGGCCCCCCAGGCATAATCTGATGCATCTGTTAAGGTTTGGCTGGCAGGGGGTAGAGTGAAGGACCATCCCATGTTTTGGTGACAGGCTTTTGCCCACCATAGAAACTCCTGTTGCAGGCAGGGGATGAGAGGAAAGTACAGTTTTGTACCTACCATAAATGTAGATGTCCGAACAGGAATGCATCTGCAGTCCTTACAAATGGGTTGTCCTGTCGTCAGGCAGCCCTTCGGTCGGCCGGATTCCAAAGTCTGGGTCTGGCCTCGGCTGGTGTCGCACTTCACCCGACGTCATAGCTGCAGTTCTTCGGGTATAAAGGCATCAGCCGACACCATTTTCCTCAGTGTTTCTTGCCCCAGATGCCAGTTGCCCTCTTGGATAGCTAAATTTTGGATAAATGCCAATGTTTCCAAATAGTAGAAGGCAAACACAAAAAATAAGCATGTATGTACATATATACAAACAAATACACCATAAGAGATCCCCCCCAGCTAGCTATTAGATGGGCAAATACGCTAGGAATAGCAGAGAGGGAAGGAGGGTGGGTAATCCTGACTGCAGATGCATTCCTGTTCAGACATCTACATTTATGGTAGGTACAAAACTGTACTATGTCCTTCAAGGATGCATCTGCAGTCCTTACAAATGGGTAGAATACCATAGCCAAACTAGGGAGGAGGAAGAAGAAATTATGGTGTAGTTAGGATCCCTTGCAAAACAGCAGTGGCAAACCCTGCTCGGGATCTAGAGTATAAAGGTAAGTTATAATGCTTGGCAAATGTATGCACGGAGGTCCAAGTAGCAGCCTCTATAATGTCCTTGGTAGCCACTCCTCGTAAGAAAGCTGTGGTAGTGGCTGTAGCCCTTGTAGAATGAGGCCTTATGTTCTGTGGAGTTTGCTTTCCATGGAAGGAGTAACAGAATCTGATGCAATTTCCTATCCACTTGGAGATTGTCTGTTTTGACATTGCTTTTCCTTCCCTTCCTGTTGCATATGCTACCAGAAGCTGGTCAGTTTTTCTATTGCTCTTGGTTCTGTCCAGGTAGTAACGCAACTGTCTATGTACATCCAAAGTATGCAGCAGTCTTTCCCCCCTGTTCTGTGGATTGGGGAAGAAGGTAGGTAGGTGGATAGCCTGGTTTAAAGACACTCTGGATACCACCTTATGCATAAATGTAGGATTTGTTCTCATGGACACTCTATCTTGATGGAAGATTAGGAAGGGTTGTACTGCCATTAAAGCCTGTAGCTCAGAAACCCTTCTTGCTGAGGTAATTGCCAGCAGAAAAGCAGTTTTCCAGGATAGGTGTTGAAGATCTGCTGTTGCTGCTGGTTCGAAAGGGGGGAGTGTCAATTTTTCTAGCACAAAGTTCAAGTCCCATGCTGGCAATGGTGGTTTCCTAGGAGGTTTTACATTTTTAATTCCTCTCAGAAACTGCCTGAGTAGAGGATGCGAGAAGACAGGTGGATCGAAGCTGTATTCTGCAGAAATAGCTGATGCATGTATCTTGATGGAGGAATAGGACAGGCCTGTATGGAGAAGCTATGCCAAATACTCCAGGATGTTGGCAATGTCTACCTTTGACACATCTTTTCCCCTTTCAGTACTCCAAATGAGAAACCTTTTCCATTTTCCTGCATAGTTCCTTCTTGTTGAAGGTCTGCGGGCCTCAAGGATAATGTCTTTAACCCTTTGGGATAAATCTGGGTTAGTTGCTCTTATGTAATGTTCCAGGCAGTCAGCTGCAGAGTTTTCAGGTTTGGATGCAGGGTGTTGTAGCCACTCTGAGTTAACAGCAAAGGAATCAGGGGTAGTGTCCACATTTGCCCCCGAGACATGCTCCTCAGTAATGGGTACCAATGTTGTCTTGGCCAGTCTGGAGCTATCAGAATGATCCTTGGACGTTCCTCTTTGATTTTCAATAGCACCTTGTGCATCAAAGGGAGAGGTGGGAATGCATATGCTGTCAGGCCTTTCCAACTGAAGGATAGAGAGTCCACCTTCCAAGCAAGTGGGTGGTACGTCCTTGTGCAGAATTTCTTGAGCTGGTGATTGAGTGGGGATGCGAATAGGTCTATTTGTTGCAGTCCCCATTTCCTTGTGATGACCTTGAAGATGTCCGGGTGTAGCATCCATTCGTGAGCATCCGAGGTAGTTCTGCTTAATATGTCTGCTAGGATGTTTTCTTTTCCCGGTACAAAAATTGCTTGTAACTGAATGTTGTAGCTCAGAGCCATATTCCATAGGTCCAGTGCCATCCGGCATAGAGGGTATGAATGAGTGCCTCCCTGTTTGTTGATGTACCACATGACTGTGGTGTTGTCTGTCCTTATTTATTTATTTAATTATTATTTATTTTATTTTACATTTGTTAACCGGGAAATTCCGACTGGACCAGGTCCATTTTCAGCGGAGGCCCGGGGAGAAAAGCTCCAACATCAAGTTATACAAATACAGTACATCCAGCATAATACACAAAACAGGTTACATCATGTATGCTGAGCATAGTAATATAACAAGAATTAATAAAAACACTCGTAAAAGATATAGAACATGGGTAAAAAGACAATGTCAGTCATACTTTTGTAAGAAAAGAAAATATATCAAGTAAGATTCTACAGTTAAAAGTACCCTTTCAGATGACCAAGCCTACAGGGGATCAGAGCTCCAGCATGTGATCAGAGAGGAATTTGGGGAGTTAATAGTAGTATGGGTAGGGTTATGTGATACAAGGGCATAACCATGTACTAAGAAGGTGAGATTTGAGGGAGTTTTTGAATATGGATGTGGAGGGGGCAGTGGACACAGATAGGGGAAGAGAGTTCCAATTTCTGGCAACGGTGTGGGAGTAGAGTGCTTTCCTGCATTATTGTTAGCCTTGGTGATGGAGAGGAGAGATTTTTCACTGGATCTTAGGTATCGGTTTGTAGTATAGATAGTAAGTAGGTTGGATAATGAGGGGGTTTTTTCAGGATATTTGAGAATATTGTAGGCTGTGCCCAGCTGGTGATAGTTAAGTAGCTGTGGTAGCTCAAGCCATTTTAGTTCTTTTAGTGCAGCACAGTGATGGGTTCTATAGGTTGAGTTAGTAGCAAACTTGGCTATTTTATTGTAGCATGATTCTAGTTTGTCTAGGTCACATTGTCTGATTTGGGTAAAGATTGGTGCTGCGTATAATAGAGTTGAGAGGAGGTGGCTTTGTGCAAGAGTGACTCTTGCTTTTGTGAGAGAAAGGACTTATGCCTGTATAGGGAGCCTAGTTTTTTGTGTACTAGTTTTATGGTATGTGAGATGTGAACATCAAAGTGGAGATTATTGTCTATTTCAATGCCCAGAAGTTTGGTGTGGTTAGAAGGGGAGATGGTGGTGCCGTCATTAGAGGTTATGGTAAAGGAGAGGGTTTTTTGATCTATTAGGGGTAAATAGTAGCAGTTTTGTCTTTTGGGATTTAGAATTAGTTGGATCCCAGATATCCATTTTCTACTGAGATAAAGGTATCTTGAGTGAGTGTGAGGGTGGTGGGAGATGAGGCGGAGCAGATCAGAGTTGAATCATCTGCATATTGTATGAGTGTGGCATGTTGTGTAGAGCATTTGAGGTTATTTGTGAAAATAGAGAACAACAGCGGGCCCAGTATAGAGCCCTGTGGGACACCTATGGTGGCTGGAAGTTGTGTAGACAGAGTTCCTTTCCACTGGACTGATTGTTGCCTGTCAGACAAGTAGCTTCTGAACCAGGCCATAGTAGAGGAGGTGAAGGATAATGATGTTAGTGAGTCTAGTAGAATGGAGTGGGAGACCATATCAAATGCTTTTGAGAGGTCTAGGAAAATGGCTGATACATATTTGTTATCATTCCTGTGAAGGTTTATATAATTAGTGAAAGATAAAAGGGCTGTGGTAGTGCTGTGATGTGGACGGAAACCGTGTTGTGTGGTAGATAGTAGATTGTGTGTGTTAAGAAATGTCATCACTTGCAAGTGGATGCATTTCTCAAGAATTTTGGATAAGGGGCAAAGGATGGCAATAGGTCGGTAGTTGGAGAATTCATAAGAATTACCTCCTTTATGGAGAGGAATGATGCGAGATACTTTCCAGAGTTTGGGTATGTATGATTCTAGTATGGAGCGGTTGATAAGGATGGAGACAGGATATGATAAGGAGTCACTAGCCATTGTTAGGTATGCAGCAGGTATGTTATCAGCTGCTAGTGTGGTTGGCTTTAGTTTTAGGAGGAGTTTTTTGATAGTTGAGGTGGGCACTGGTGATAGGCTGAAAGAGGGGGTGGTGTGGAATAGGTTATGTTGTGACTGAGGTAGAATGTTTTTGGTTATTTGACTGGACAGGACCATGATGGATTTAGTAAAATGGTTATTAAATTGAGAAGCTGTGTCTAGGGTATTGTTAGTAGAGAGGGGTGCTGGGGTTGTGGTTTTGCCTGGCTTTAGTAGGGAGTTAATGGCATGCCAGAATTTTTGTGGACTATTTGAATATTTCCTTTGGGCGCTAAGAAAATAGTTTTGTTTGTTTATTTTGGATTCAGCCTTGGCCTTGTTTCTAAGCTGTTGATAGTATTGTCTGGAGCTAGGGGTTTTGTCAGTTTTCCAGATTTTCCAGACTTTATCTCTAGCTTTTAGTAAGGCTCTGGTGTCTCTATTTAGCCAGGGTGTGGTTGGCTTTAACTCTGATCTTTCTGCTGGGAGCTAAACTATTAAGGATGTTAGAGAAGGTTGTATTGAAGTAGTCTACTGCCTGGTCTAACCCAAGTGTCCGTAGTGGTTCCCAGTTGCAGTGGCTTAGGACAGTATTTAGGTATCGTGGTGTAAGGTTACGGTCATCTCGTACAAATTTGTAGACTACTGGTTTGGGGTGATTGGAGTGTTTCTGGAGTAGGAAGGTGGGGAGATGATCACTTAAGTCATCTGGGAGGCAGCCTACTGTATAGTTTTGTTTGGGATAGTTGGTTAGTGTCCAGTCCAGTATGGATTCTCTCTTTGTTTTCTCATCTATTCTAGTTGGTTCTTTAATTAGTTGAGAGAACCCATATAGATTGATATGTGTAGAGGGGCTGCTGGAGTTACAGGTTGCCCAGTCAGTGTTAAGGTCTCCTAGTAGGATCGTTTCCTGAGGTAGATTGTCCTTTGTCCAGTGTAGGATGTCTTCTATTATGAGCGAGTTGTTGCCTGGAGGTATATAGCAGCATATTATATTAATCTTCTTGGTGTTTCTTATGGATAGGACAGAAAACAGGACTTCAGCAGTTTGAAAGGTGGGTGGTGTGGTGTGCAGGAGCTGGAGGTTAAGGGTGTTTTAAAGAGAATGGCTACTCCCCCTCCTTTCCTGTTTGTTCTAACAGAACTAAGTGTATTATACCCTGGGGAAGAGAGACTTCATCTTGGATACTGGGTGTAAGCCAGGTTTCTGTAATGGCAGTATATCAGGGTTGTAGTGGGCTATGAATGCATGTAGGTCTGTTAGCTTATTGGTAATACTTCTTATGTTGAGATTTAGGATTAGCAGGTCAGATGTTTGTCTAGCTGAGAGGGACCTGGATTTGGGTGAATGTCACCAGAGGTTAGCAGAATTTGTAGGAGTGTCAGTATGTGTTTTTAATATTAATTGTTTGCGAGCTTGGTCTATGAGAGTTTTTCTTAGTGTGATGAGATGGTGTAATTTTTGTTAGTGAGTAATATGTAGTTGTAAGATTTATGATTGTAGGGCAGATGTAGAAGTCTGCGTGAGTTTGAGAGGGTGGGCTAGTGTGGGTAGTGTGATAGCAGTTGTGCAACGGTAGATCTGTTTGTAAGGAAGTTAGGAAGGTTAGCGATAGCAGAGCTACTGATAGGGTTGTGAGTGTGGGTAACATGATACTACTTTGAGTGAGAAGTACAACTAGGATTCCTGGTTGGTTGTGTGTGAGGGTAGAGTTGTGTTGCCTGGGAATGTGTTTTGGGAGTGGGATATAATTGGATTGGGGGGTGGGGGGAGGTAGGATGAGTGGGTTGGGCTAGTTGTTAGGGAATTAGGGGTTGGACTACTGGTCAGGTGATTAGGGGTTAGAATTGGGGGCGGGTGGGAATAGGGGGCAGGGAGAGGAGCGGAGCAAGCCCGAGCGCAGCGAGGGCGAGCAAAGCGGGCTAACACCGACTCTAAGTGTTTCTTTAGGCTTTGGTAAGTATGTAATGTTAGCTTAAATTGTAATATGTTCAACTGAAATTTTAACTGTAATTTAATATGTTTGCACGAAGTTATAGGCTATGTTATGGGCACAGAGTATAATGTTCTGACATTCTTAAAAGGATATAAAATTAAAGCTGGGGTTAGTTACAGATGAAACAGGAGAGGAAAAGAAATGCTCTTTTATAGATTTGAGTATTTCTCAAAAGAAACTTGACTTTAGTTGGGGGGGGGGGGCACTAACTGGAGAGCAATATACAACTGTTTAGTCCTGGTGATGTACTCATCAGTACAGAGGTTTGACTAAGGAACTATACAGCAGAAATATACTAATACACTCACTAACATTTGTTTAAGTTAATGCAAGTAAGGTATTTTACTGTATAGACACTTGGAAGTTAAGCACCTACATTAGTATTTAGTCGTTTTAGTTGCAGGACAAGTGTCTGTGGGTGCCCAGTGCCAAGAGAAACAACTGAAATTTCTACTGCTTGATATGGGGGGCAGAGACCTGCTTGACCTGAAGGATGGTTTGGATTAATTAGTATTTAGTCGTTTTAGTTGTAGGACAAGTGTCTGTGGGTGCCCAGTGCCAAGAGAAACAATTGAAATTTCTACTGCTTGATATGGGGGGCAGAGACCTGCTTGACCTGAAGGATGGTTTGGATTAATTAGTATTTAGTCGTTTTAGTTGCAGGACAAGTGTCTGTGGGTGCCCAGTGCCAAGAGAAACAATTGAAATTTCTACTGCTTGATATGGGGGGCAGAGACCTGCTTGACCTGAAGGATGGTTTGGATTAATTAGTATTTAGTCATTTTAGTTGCAGGACAAGTGTCTGTGGGTGCCCAGTGCCAAGAGAAACAATTGAAATTTCTACTGCTTGATATGGGGGGCAGAGACCTGCTTGACCTGAAGGATGGTTTGGATTACTTGAATGCAAAAACCTTACAGTAGGATGATGACACACCAAGGGAGAAAAACAGCTGCTGTTGGATTTGAAACAAAAAAACAAAATGGCCAACTGCCCTTCTTGGAGGAATGGTCTGAAATTCTGGATTGCTAGTTTTACTGCCAGCATTTTCTTTTGATTTATGTGCAGGTGCAGCTGATCTGGAGTCCATAAGCCTTGTATGCACTTGTCCAGCATGTGGGCCCCCCAACCGAGGTCTGAGGCATCCGTTGTGATGGTTTGGCTTGGTTGAATGCTGTGGAAGGGCAAACCTGGGTTTGACTGGCATGCCTGAGCCCACCATAGGACCTCTTGTTTCAGGCATGGGATTAGTGGTATTTCGGTTTCTAGGCTGTGCCTGTGTTGAGACCATAAATTCTTCAGGTACCACTGTAGCTTTCTCATATGCAGTCTGGCATGAGGGACCAGGATTATGCAGGATGCCATGAAGCCCAAGGCCTGCAGTACTTTCCTTGCTGTTAGTTTGTTCTGCTTTGTTAATGCCAAGAAGTAGAGAGGAAGTTGTTCTTGTTTTTCTGCAGTTAGGAATGCCATCTGTTTTACTGTGTCCAATTCTGCACCTAAGAAGGTTATTCTTTGGGATGGTATCAGTCTTGATTTTTTATATTGACTGTATATCCCAGGGCTTGCAGTAAGCAAATGACTCTTTGTAAGTCTTCTGTTAGCTTGTTTTTGTTGTCCGCTTGTATCAGGCAGTCGTCCAGGTATGGATATATTTGGATTCCTGAAGCCTGCAGTGAGCGATTACTGATGCCAGGCATTTCGTGAACACTCTGGGCGCAGTAGATAAGCCAAAGGGCAATGCTGAGAATTGATAATGCTCTGATCCTGCAAGAAATCTGAGGTATCTTCTGCAATTTGGTCGTATGGGGACGTGCAGGTATGCCTCCTTGAGATCTAGAGTCACCAGCCAATACTCCTTGCCCAGCATGGGAAGAAGTTGCTGTAGGGACAGCATTTTGAATTTTGGAACAATGATGAATGTGTTTAAAGCGGACAGGTTGAGAATAGGCCTCCAATTTTTCTCTTTTCTTGGTACCAGGAAGAGTCTGGAGTAAAATCCCTTTCCCTGTTCCATAGATGGTACCCTTTCCACAGCTCTCATCTTTGCTAATTGAGCTATTTGTTTTAGAGCTTCTGTCTTTTGATTTGGTGGTAGGTTTGGCATTCCTCTTTTTCCTGGTAAAGTATGGAAATGAAACCTGTAGCCTTGGTCTATAGTTTGCAAAATCCACTTGTCTCTTGTGATGTAGTGCCAGTTTTTTGAAAATAAGGCTAACTTTCCGCCTAAGGGTGCTGCTATTTGTTCCCTGGTAGGCGGTGCCAGAGCCAAGTCACTGTGATTGTCCTGTTGCAGTGGTAGTAGTTGTGTCTGTGCCTCTCTGGTTGTTACCTTGCCACTGGCGTCCCCTGTAGGCACCTCCTCTGGATTGATTTCTGCCTCTCGAACGCCTATTCCTGCCTCTCTGTGTTTTTGAGGAGTCTGGAAAGGACCAATTTTTGGAAGGCCAGTTCCTGCTAAACCTTGGAGGCTGAACCTGTAAGAAATCTTTCACTGTTTGTACAGATTTTGCCTTCTCTTCCATTTTCTTCAGTACCTGCTGAGCAGGAGAACCAAATAAACTGACCTTATCCATAGGAGCATCTAATAGTTTTGCTTTAACATGATCCGGCAAGACCTGTTCTTTCAACCATGCATGCCTTCTTATAACTGTGCCAGTCATGGCTGATCTAAAGGAAGCCTCCAGTGCATCATAGCCACATTTTAAAGAATGGTTACTAACCTGCTGAATGTTATGCACCATTTCTAGAACATATTTCTTATCTAAAGAATCATCAGAGGACAGTTTCTTAGTTAACTGATCAAGCATAAACTCCTGGTATTGGATCATATGAAACTGACAGTTCAATGCCCTAGCTGAGAGCAGCAGAGGTGTATACTTTTTTACCCCATCTCTCTAAGGACCTGGATTCCCTTTCAGAGGGAGAGGGTTTTAACTGAGGTCGGCTACTGCCTTAGGCCCCTGGGAGATAGTCTCGGGATCTGCAAAAGGAGCCTTGTATAAATGGTGATGTGTGTCCGGGACCCTGTAGAACCTATCGGGCTTAGCAGGGGCTGGAGGCAAAGTATCAGGAGCAGTGCAAGCATCATTAAATGCATCATCTACAACAGGAAGAACTGGAGGTATAGCTAAAGGCCTATGTTGTGGTAAATGCAAAAAAGTCCTAAGCCTTTTCCTTGAATCTGAGAAATCTTGCCCCTGCCATTGAAATTGCTCTCTCATGGCATGTAAGGTTTCCCCAAAGGAAAATTCCTCTGGTGGAGAGGCAGAAGGAATCGATTCCTCAGCATCGGAGTCTTCATAAGTAGAAAAAGGAGCCTCTGGATGGTCTGAATTGTCTGAATCATCAGAAGAATCATCTGAGGACACTGGCTCAGGGGGCTCTGCTCTGGGTCTCTTTTCTGGAGGAGGTTGAGAAGCCCTGTCTGGATGAGGTTGGGATCCCCTTATTAAAGAGATGAGATCCTCTGCCAGAGTAAGCATTTGGGAACTGGAACTGGGCCTGTGAGAGGGGGGCTTAACAGGCACAGACTTAGAAGTTTTGGCTGCTTTAGCCCTGGCAAAGGCCTTTATGGACATGGCTGCAGCGGCCTAGCAGCACCACGTGCAGGGGTTGAAACATCCAAAGGGATGGTGTCCGATAATTCTTGTGAAACCACAGTAGCAGGTTGAATTTCAGAGGCTGACTCAACCAGGTTAGAAGGGGCCTCGGTAGTAGTCATGGATTCGGCTGAAGTTAGAACCGTTTGCTCGGTTTCGGCCGAAACCGAGACACTCGCGGTTTGCTTAACCACGGTTTCGGCCGAAACCGCGGACCGCGAGTGTCGGTCCTTTTCTTTGCGTTTCTTAACAACTTGTGAAGTTGGAGGATCCGACGGCATTATGTACGCAAAATCTGAGCCGAAAAACTGTTCAGCAAACTCCGACCGACGTCTAAGCGTCCGTCGGTTGAAAGGAGCACAGGCTAAACAAGCTGCTACGTCGTGGTCTGGGCCTAAACAAGGTAAGCAGTAAGAGTGGAAATCTTTATGAGGTATTTGTCTCCCACAAGTTAAACAGTTATTCACTTTTTCTGACATCGGCTGAGGCAAGAAAGAGTCCCCAACGGGGTACTTAGCTTTTTAGAAGTCTTCGAAGTAGTATTCGGTAGTAGTAATCTCTGGATCTGACCGACCGGCACTTGCGAACAGCTTCTGCTTCGGGCGCCACGCGGCAAGAAAGACTGAGGAAAATGGCGTCGGCTGATGCCTTTATACCCGAAGAACTGCAGCTATGACGTCGGGTGAAGTGCGACACCAGCCGAGGCCAGACCCAGACTTTGGAATCCGGCCGACCGAAGGGCTGCCTGACGACAGGACAACCCATTTGTAAGGACTGCAGATGCATCCTTGAAGGACATTCATTGTTTCCAGACTGTGTGAATGTTGACTCCATAAACTTTTTAGGTACCATTGAAGTTTCCTCATATGCAGTCTTGCATATGGAATTAGTAGGATGCAGGATGCCATGAAGCCCAGAGCCTGCAGAATTTGTCTTGCAGAAGGCTGGGTTTTTGTTGCCATCAGTTTGAAGTAAGTAGTCAGTTGCCTTTGTCTGGTGTGAGGTAAGCCATCTGGGCAGTTGTATTCAAGCTTGCACCCAGGAATGTTATATTTTGAGAGGGTACCAGTTGTGATTTCTTTTCGTTTACTGTGTACCCTAGGCATGTTAGAAGCCTTTTCACAAACACCAGGTGTCGTAGAAGAGTGTCCTTGTTCTCTGCTTGAATGAGACAGTCGTCCAAGTAAGGATATATCTGAATACTTCTTTGTCTGCAAAATGCAATTACTGGTGCCAGGCACTTTGTAAAGACCCTGGACGCAGTATATAAAAGCCAAAGGGCAATGCAGAGAATTGGTAATGCATTAACCCAGCCTTGAATCTGAGGTATCTTCTGCACGACTGTCTTATTGAGACATGCAGGTGTGCCTCTTTTAGGTCTAAAGTCACCAGCCAAGCATTCTTGCCCAGCATGAACAGAAGCTGTTGCAAAGTGAGCATTTTGAATTTTGGAATGTCCAGGTATGTGTTCAAAATCGATAAATCTAGTATTGGTCGCCAGGCCTTGTCCTTTCTGGGTACCAAGAACAGTCCTGAGTAAAAACCTTGTTGTTTTTCTTGTTCTGGTACTGTCTGAATGGCCCCCATATCTATGAGGAACGTAACCTGTTTCTGTGCCTCTGCCCATTGTTTTTTTGGCAAATCTGGCCAACCATTTTTCATTGGCAGAGTGTGGAAATGGAATCTGTATCCCTGTGATACGATGTTTAGTACCCACTTGTCCTGGGTTATTAACTGCCAATTTTGAGCAAAAAGTGCTAATTTTCCCCGTATGGGTGCTGCCAAAAGATAACTGCTTGGTGTAGGCAGAGGGAAGTCATTGGGATTGCTTTCTGTAGGTTTGCGCTTTATCTCCTCCAGATTTGGAGGTGGATGCGCCCCGTTGCTTTGACCTGTATGAGTCTTGAGTCTGGTACCTGGAACCCTTAGGGCATCTGGATTTGCCCCTTTGAGCTCTGTCTGACACAGGAAAGGACCATTTTTTTGTAGGCCAGTGTCTACTGAATCTAGGTGGCTGCACTTGTAAGAAATCTTTAACAGTTTGCATAGACTTAGATTTGTCTTCCATTTTCTTTAAAACCTCTTCTGCCTTAATACCAAACAGAGAATCATGCTGTAAAGATGCATCTAGCAATTTAGCTTTAACATGATCAAGCAAATTTTGTTTCTTTAACCAGGCATGCCTCCTAATCACAGATCCAGTAACTGCGGCCCTGCAGGAGGCCTCTAAAGAATCAAAACCACATTGCAAAGTATGCTTTCCAAATTGTTCAGCAGCATGCAATAATTCCTGCAATTCCTTATTTTCTGCACATTCTGAAATCAACATAATTTTCTGTTTCAGCAATCCCATAACACGTTGTTGGCACTTAAGCATATGAAATTGACAGTTTAAGGCCCTGATTGCCAAGGTTGCAGATGTATAAACCTTTTTTCCCCATCTGTCCAGTGCCCTTGTATCTCTGTCGGAGGGGGTAGGGTTTTTTGCTGTTGAGGCCTTAACTCCCTTTGGACCCTGTGAAATAGACTCAGGATCAGCAGCAGGGTTTCTAAATAAAAATTTATGAGAGTCAGGAATCCTGTAATACCTGTCAGGCTTACTGGAGCCAGAGGTAAGGAGTCAGTGGTCAGGCTGGTCTCCGAAAACACATCATCCACAATGTCTAAAACAGGGGAATGGCTAAAGGCTTGTGCTGTGGGAGAAGGAGGAAATCCCCGAGCCTCTTTTTTGATTCTGAGAAGTCTTGACTCTCCCAGTGAAAATGCTCCCTTCAAAGTATGCAAGGTTTCTCCAAATGAATAATCCTCAGAAGGAGATGCAGATGGAATAGACTCCTCAGCATCAGAATCCTCATAGGGAGGTAAAGATAATTCCTGATCAGAAGAGGAATCAGAAGAAATAGAAACTTGATCTGAAGATTCATAGTCAGTGTCTTGCCTAGGACTCTTATCTGGAGGGGATGGGTACCCCTGATCACGGTAATAAGTTCTTCATGCCTAAAAAACAGATGATCAAAATGGCTGGAGGCCTGTGCACATGGCTCAGGCATCAGTTTTTTTAGTTTTAGAAAGTGTCTTTGCCTTTGCAGCTTTCATCGGTTTGATATAAAAATGTTGGTCTGAATACATCCTCAAGAAGCCGGTACCTGCTCAGCAGCTCCGGACAAATCCAAGGGAGATACATCCATCGGTTCAATACCTTGAGTATCTTGTGGCATGCCGGACTCCACATGGGTGTCGGTAGAGGCCTGCGACTGAAGGTAGCAAGTATCAGGGGCTGAGAAAGCGCCTCACTGAGTACCTGCGAACCGGCGACTGGCTTAGGAGAAGCTTCGTAGTCGGTTTTGGATCTCGACTGCCTTTCTCTGTCCTTTTCTTTGCGTTTTTTTATGTACTCCGGTAGTCGGATTGCTATCCAACGACATTTCTGGGTAGTTAGATCTGTTTGCAAAATACTTAGATGCAAAAATATACTGGTGCTTCATAGTGCGTTGGTTAAATCTAGCACAAAACCAACAGCCAGGCACGTTGTGATCAGGGCCTAGGCAAGGAATACAGTATAAATGGAAATCTTTATGAGGTATTTGCTTCTCATAAGTAATACAATTATTAACTTTTTCTCACATCTGTAAAAAGCAAGAAAAAAGTCTCCCCAATGGGGTACTTAGCTTTAGTGAAGACTTTGGTTCTGAAACTCAAACTCGAATATTTCAGTAGTCGGCCGACCGGCACTTGCGAAATGCTTCTCCTTCGTGCACCGCGCGGCAAGAAAGACTAAAGAATATGGCGTCGGCTGCATGTTTTATACCCCTGATGACCTGACGTCTTGGAAGAGAAGACAGCAACCGACGCAGGACCCAAGACTTTGGAATTCTGGCCGACTGACGGCAACCTGCCAGCAGATTACCCAAATGTAAGGACTGCAACAGTGAAACATGAAGAAAGTATAGTTGTGTACACTTACCATAAATGTAGATGCTCGAGTGCATTCACTGTTGCAGTCATTACATTTGGGTAGTCCTGCTGGCAGGTTGCCCTCAGTCGGTCTGAATTCCAAAGTCCTGGGTCCTGCGTCGGCTGCTGTCGCCCCTTCCCTGACGTCAGGGGTATAAAAGATGTGGCCAACACCATTTTCTTTAGTTTTTCTTGCCCCAGATGTCAGGTGCCCCCTAAAAGGGTAGCCAAAATTTATATACATATAAATACATGCACCAATATAAACTTTACCTTCATCTACAAGTAAATAAACCACATAGGTTGTATAAATCAGAGAAGGAAAGATAGGTTCCACGAGAAGAAAAGGGGGATGGTGGATGGGTAAACCTGGACTGCAACAGTGAACACACTCGAACATCTACATTTTTGGTAAGTGTACACAACTGTACTATGTTCTTCGTGTTTCACTGTTGCAGTCATTACATTTGGGTAGAGTCCCAAAGCTATGGATGGGAGGCTGGAGCTAAACAGCATTAGGAGCGGCTATGAGGCCCTGTAGAACTGCAGTGGCAAAGCCTGCCCTGGATTTAGAGTAGAGTGGCAGATGATAGTGCTTTATAAAGGTGTGCACTGAACTCCAAGTAGCAGCCTCTAAAATGTCCTTGGTTGGTACTCTCCTGAGAAAGGCTGCAGCTCTGGTTGAATGTGGCCTAATGCCCTTAGGCTCTGGCTTGCCATGGTGTAAGTAGCAGAAATGAATGCAGTGGCCTATCCACTTTGAAATAGTCTACTTTGAGATAGCCTTTCCTTGTGATCCTGCAGCATATGCCACAAGTAATTGTTCTGTCTTTCTAAAAACTTTGGATCTGTCCAAGTAGAATCTAAGCTGTCTGTGTACGTCCAAAGAATGCAGAATTCTGTCCCCCTTGTTCTGCGGATTTGGATAAAAAGTTGGCAGGTGAATAGTTTGGTTAAGAGCCACACTGGACACCACCTTAGGCATAAATGTTGGGTTTGTCCTCAGACGGACCCTGTCTGGATAAAAAATGATAAAAGGTTCCATAGCCATGAGTGCCTGAAGCTCTGAAACTCATCTTGCAGAAGTTACTGCTAGGAGCAGAGCTGTTTTCCAGGATAAAAACTTTATATCAGCAGTAGCAGCTGGCTCAAAAGGAGGCAGGATGAGTTTTTCCAAGACATAGTTGAGGTCCCATGGTGATCTCCTCGGAGGCCTTAAATTTTTGGCTCCTCTGAGGTACTGTTTTAGTACGGTATAACAAAAGATTGGTGGCTCTGTATTGTAATGAGCCGAAATGGCAGAGGCATGAATTTTAATAGACGAAAAAGATAGACCTTTGTCCAGCATCTCAGTTAAGTATTGCAAAATCTGAGGAATATTTGGCACAGCTGTATCAGTTCCTTGTGCCTGGTTCCAAGCACAGAATCTCTTCTGTTTTCTAGTACTAGGCCTTCTGGCCTCCAAAATGACATCCATCACAACTTTACTGAGAGGTGTGTTTTGTATGACTATTGTCTGGAGCATTTCTCCCCGGGCCTCCGCTGAAAACAGGATCTGTGGAACCTAGTCGGACATTCCCGGTCAACAAATGTAAAATAAAAAAATAAAATTATCCGCTATGCTGCCATGTTTAAAGTCCTGAGTTGGCTGTGCAGGATCTGATTGTTTTGCTGAGACAGTAGATGAGGTATCTGAGGTAAAGTCCACGCTGGGCATTGCAACAAGCTCCTTAGTATTGGATACCAGTACTGGCGGGGCCAGTCTGGGGCAATCAGCATCCTCCTTGGCTTCTCCTGTCTGACCTTTAGGAGTACCTTGGGGAGGAGAGGGAAAGGGGGAAATGCATATACTGATAGGTTTTTCCAGCTGAAAGATAGGGCGTCCAATTTCCATGCTTGTCTGTGATAAATCCTTGTGCAGAATCCTTTTAGGTGGTAGTTGTGAGGGGAGGCAAATACATCTATGTCCGGGCATCCCCATTTCCTTGTTATCATGCTGAAGACTTGTGGATCTAGGTGCCACTCGTGGGGATCCATGAGGTTTCTGCTTAGTTCGTCTGCCAGAGTATTTTTCCTTCCTGGCAGGAATTGTGCCTGCAGATGTACTTGGTAAGTCAATGCTGTGTCCCACAAAGTCATGGCTAGTCTGCAAAGGGGGTAAGAATGTGTGCCCCCCTGCTTATGTACCACATGACCGTGGTGTTGTCTGTCTTTATCAGACGTTGTCCTGGATGAAGTAGGTCCTTGAAGGCTGTCAGGGCATTTTAACTGCTAGCATCTCTTTTTGATTGATATGTAGATGTATTTGGTTTGGGGTCCATGTGCCCTGAATGCATCTTCCTGCCATGTGGGGCCCCCCCCCAGGCATGATCTGATGCATCCGTTGTTAATGTTTGCCTGGCTGGGGGTAATGTGAATGGTTGTCCCTTGTTTTGGTGACAAGCCTTTGCCCACCATCGAAACTCCTGTTGCAGGCAAGGAATGAGAGTAATCATAGTTTCTAGGCTGTGGCAATGTTGAGTCCAAACACTTTTTAGGTGCCACTGAAGTTTCCTCATATGCAGTCTTGCATATGGAATTAGTAGGATGCAATGAAGCCCATAGCCTGCAGAATTTTTCTTGCAGATAACTGGGCCTTTGTTGCCAACATTTTGAAAGAGGTAGTCAGTTGCCTTTGTCTGGCATGAGATAAGCCATCTGGGCAGTTGTATTTAAGCTTGCACCCAGGTATATTATCTCTTGAGAGGGTTCTAGTTTTAATTTCTTTTCATTGACTGTGTACCCTAGGCATGTTAGAAGTCTTTTCACAAACGCCAGATGCTGTAGAAGAATGTCCTTGTTCTCTGCTTGAATTAAACAGTTGTCCAAGTAAGGATATATTTGTATTTTTCTTTGTCTGCAGAATGCAATTACTGGTGCCAGGCACTTTGTAAAGACCCTGGGCGCAGTAGATAAGCCAAAGGGCAGTGCAGAGAATTGGTAATACATTGAGCCAGCCTTGAATCTGAGGTATCTTCTGCATATCTAAAAACAACGAAAAAAGGCACCAAGTAGCAAACAACGAACACAGTATCCAGCAAATCTTTTAATAAAATCTCGGACGTCTCGGCCAAAGCCTTCAAGGAGAATAAAATTGTGTACAAGCACCCATACTTTATAGCAAACTAATAAATCAATTAAACAATTAAATAATTAATTAAGCAGAGCTCTCCAATTGAACTCTTCATTGAGCCCACAAGGAGAGATAGTTTTGTACTTTAAAATAAGTAAAGCTTCTTTTTGCAATAACACAGTTTTAACATCCTGCTGACAATACATTGATGGCTTAACTTGTTCTAAAATAGTGGCTTTTAAACCTTCACTACTTTTATTATGACATTCTAAAAAATGCAGAGCTACAGGGCTTTCTATATTGCCATTATTAATGTCCCTTATATGTCCCTTATATGTTCTAACAATCTCAGTTTAAAAGCCCTTTTTGTTTCTCCTGTGTAATAAATATTGACTCACAATTTTTTTGAGTTTAATGAGGTTTTGTATCATCAGTTACAAGGTACAGCCATGGGGGCTTCCTTTGCCCCCATGTATGCCAATTTATTTATGGGTTTATTTGAACTAGAAATAATATACAAGCATAGATTTTTTCAAACTCATGTAATTTCTTATTATAGGTTTGTGGATGATTTAATATTCTTGGTGGATGCTGATGAAAGTGACATTAAAGAATTTGTTAAAGATATTAATCACAATAGATTTTCTATGAGTTTTGATGGTCTAAAAATGGGACCTGTGGTCCCATTTTTGGATATAGTTTTGGATATCTCTGATGGTATGAAAATTACTACTTCAATTAATAGAAAATTTGAAGGTACTAATTTCTATTTACATGGAACTAGTGGTCATCCTCCCCATACTTTGGATGCATTACCATATGGGGAAATGCTACGTACATATAGATTATGTGGGAGATTTGATATTTTTCAGCAAGAAATGAATATTTTGGTGGAATCTTTTTTAAGTAGGGGTTATAATAAGGATATTTTAAATAGATGTTTTGATAAGTTGGTCAAAAGAGTTAAGCTTTTTGATGGTGTAAATAGTTATCTTTGTAATAATGTGGCTCAACATAATAATGATAATAACTGTAAGGAAAATATGTATTTTGTAACCACCTATGGTTGCTTTACCTTTCAATTTCTTGATATAGTAAAACAATTTTGGTCCTTTTTACTTTCTTGTAAAAATGTTCAACAGTGGCTGAATGTTAATTTACAATTTTCCTATCGGAGAGGTAGAAATATCAAAAACTTTTTAGTTAAAAGTAAATTTATTTTACCTCCACCTTCATTATACAAAGAACCATGTCAAACTGGCACCTTCCCTTGTGGAAGTTGCAAAGGTTGTAAATATATTGTACCTTGTTTTTCATTTATTAATTATGTGAAGTTTATCCCTGTTAAGCAATTTTGTTGCAAGTCAGTAGGGGTTATTTATGCTCTCTGTTGTCCATGTAATATTTATTACATAGGAGAAACAAAAAGGGCTTTTAAACTGAGATTGTTAGAGCATATAAGGGACATTAATAATGGCAATATAGAAAGCCCTGTAGCTCTGCATTTTTTAGAATGTCATAATAAAAGTAGTGAAGGTTTAAAAGCCACTATTTTAGAACAAGTTAAGCCATCAATGTATTGTCAGCAGGATGTTAAAACTGTGATATTGCAAAAAGAAGCTTTACTTATTTTAAAGTACAAAACTATGTCTCCTTGTGGGCTCAATGAAGAGTTCAATTGGAGAGCTCTGCTTAATTAATTATTTAATTGTTTAATTGATTTATTAGTTTGCTATAAAGTATGGGTGCTTGTACACAATTTTATTCTCCTTGAAGGCTTTGGCCGAGACGTCACAGATTTTATTAAAAGATTTGCTGGATACTGTGTTCGTTGTTTGCTATCTTCTGCATATCTGTCTGATTGGGACATGCAGGTATGCCTCTTTTAGGTCTAAAGTCACCAGCCAAGCATTCTTGCCCAGCATGGGCAGAAGCTGCTGCAAAGTCAACATCTTGAATTTTGGTATATCCAGGAATGTGTTCAAAATAGATAGGTTCAGTATTGGCCTCCAGGCCTTGTCCTTTATGGGTACCAAGAGCAGTCTTGAGTAAAATCCTTGTCCCTGCTCTTGCTCTGGTACTACTTGAATGGCCCCCATGTCCATGAGGGATGAGACTTGTTTTTGTGCCTCTGCCCACTGATTTTTTGGCAGATCTGGCCAGCCGTTTGCCTTTGGCAGGGTATGGAAATGGAACTTGTAACCTTGTAACACGATATTTAAGACCCACTTGTCCTGGGTTATAATGTGCCAATTTTGAGAAAAAAGTGCTAATTTTCCCCCTAAGGGTGCTGCCAGGAGATAAGTGCTTGGTGCAGGCAGGGGGAAGTCATTGGGACTGTTTCCTGAATGGTTGTGATTTGTCTTCTCCCACTTTAGAGGTAGAAGCTCCCCATTATTTTGAGCGGAATGAACCTAGCGCCTGGGATCTGCCTCTAGGGCGTCTGGTTCTGCGCCTTTGAGGTCTGACAGGAAAGGATCAATTCTTTGTTGGCCAGTGTCTACTAAACCTAGGTGGCTGTACCTGTAAAAAAATCTTTGACCGTTTGCATAGATTTAGCTTTGTCCTCTATTTTCTTTAACACCTCTTCTGCCTTAACACCAAACAAATTATCATGCTGTAAAGGTGCATCTAATAATTTAACTTTAACATGATCAGGCAGATTTTGTTCCTTTAACCAAGCATGCTCCTAATAACAGAACCTATAACTGCAGCCCTGCAGGAGGGCCTCTAAAGAATCAAAACCACATTGCAAAGTATGCTTTCCAACATGTTCAGCTGCATGCAATAAATCCTGCATTTTCTTGTTTTCTGCACATTCAGAGTTTAACAACATTTTCTGTTTAAGCAATGCCATGACATGTTGCTGATATTTGAGCATATGAAATTGACAGTTTAAGGCTCTTATAGCCAAGGTAGCAGATGTGTAAACCTTTTTTCCCCATCTATCCAGTGCCCTAGAATCTCTGTCAGAGGGGGTAGGGTTTTTTGCAGTGGAAGCCTTAACTCCTTTGGGACCCTGAGAAATAGTTTAAGGGTTTTTAAAAAGGAATTTATGAGAGTCAGGAACCCTGTAATATCTGTCTGGCTTAACAGGAGATGGAGGTAAGGAGTCAGGTGTAAGACTAGACTCCGACAACACATCATCTACAATGTCTAACACCGGTGGGATGGCTAGTGGCTTGTGTTGAGGTAGTAAAAGGAAATCTCTGAGCCTCTTTTTAGATTTTGAAAAATCTTGGCTCTCCCAGTGGAAATGCTCCCTCATGGTATATAAGGTTTTCCCAAAAGAATAGTCCTCAGGAGGAGAAGCCGAAGGTATAGATTTCTTCAGCATCAGAATCCTCACAGGGGGGAAGAGAATATTCCTGATCAGATGCAGAATCAGAAGAAATGGAAACCTGATCTGAAGATTCATAGTCAGTCTCTTGCCTAGGCCTCTTAGCAGGAGGGGGATGGGAACCCCTGATCACGGTAATCAAGTCTTCGGCCATTTTGAGCATCTGTTTTTTGGGCATAGAGGCCTGACCACGTGGCTCGAGTTTGTTTCTTTGCTTTGGAAGGTGCTTTAGTCTTTGCCTTTGAAGCTGAAGTCGGTTTGATGTAAAGATGTTTAGGTCTGAATATATCCTCAGAAGCCAGTGCCTGCTCAGCGGCTCCGGACCCATCTGAGGGATTAGCGTCAGAGGCTCCAATACCTTGAGTATCCAATGGCATGGCCGACTCCACGTGGGAGTCGGTAGCGACCTGCGACTATAATGTAGTGGGCATCAGGGTCTGCGAAAGCGCCTCACTGAGAACCGGTGAGTAGCTTAGGAGAAGCTTCGTCGTCGGATTTGGGCATCGGTTGTTTTTCTTTATCCTTTTCCTTGCGTTTTTTGTAACCTCTGGTAGTCGGATGGCTATCGGATAACATTTCAGGACAATTAAATCGGAGTCCAAAAAAGTTTAAAGCAAAATCATACCAACGCTTAAAAGTGTGTTGGTTAAATCTAGCACAAAACCAACAACCAGTAACGTTGTGATCAGGGCCTAGGCAAGGAATATAGCAAGAATAAAAATCCTTATGAGGTATTTGCTTTCCACAAGAAGTACAATTATTAACTTTTTCTGACATCGGTCTTGAGCAAGAAAAAAGTTTCCCCAACGGGGTACTTAGCTTTACTGAAGACTTCGGATCCAAAACTCAAACACGAAAATCTCAGGAGTTGGCTGACCGGCACTTGCGAACTGCTTCTGCTTCTGGCATAGCGCGGCAAGAAAGCCTGAGGAAAATGGCGTCGGCTGCTTCTTTTATACCCCTGACGACCTGACGTCAGGGAAGGGACTACAGCAGCCGATGCAGGACCCAAGACTTTGGAATTCAGGCCGGCTGAGGGCAGCCTGCCAGCAGGACTACCCAAATGTAATGACTGCAAAGTACAGTTTTGTACCTACCATAAATGTAGATGTCCGATAGATATGCAACTGCAGTCATAACATATGGGTTGTCCTGCCTCAGGCAGCCCTCGGTCGGCCGGATTCCAAAGTCTGGAATCAACGTCGGCTGATGTCGCATTTCTCTCCGACGTCAGAGCGGCTGGAGTACATAAGCATCAGCCGACGCCATTTTCTTCAGTGTTTCTTGCCCCAGATGCCAGGTGCCCTCCAAGGAAGGCTGTAATCAAATTGGAAGACAAAAACAGGATTCCAGACAAATAAATGAGCAATAAACAGATACACCATAACAGATATCCCCAGCTAAGAGAAAAGTACAGTTTTGTGCCTACCATACATGTAGATGTCCGATAGGTATGCATCTGCAGTCATAACATATGGGTTGTCCTGCCTCAGGCAGCCCTTCGGTCGGCCGGATTCCAAAGTCTGGGTCTGGCCTCGGCTGATGTCGCACTTCACCCGACGTCATAGCTCCTGGGGTATAAAGGCATCAGCCGAGGCCATTTTCCTCAGTGTTTCATGCCCCAGATGCCAGGTGCCCTCAAGGAAGGCTAAATTTGTATAAAAATAGCAAATTCCAAACAGTAGAAAACAAAAAGTATATATACATATATACATACAAACAAATACACAGTACAGTTTTGTACCTACCATAAATGTAGATGTCCGAATTGGATAGCATCTGCAGTCATAACAACTGGGTTGTCCTGTCGTCAGGCAGCCCTTCAGTCGGCCGGATTCCAAAGTCCGGGTCCGGCTTCGGCTGATGTCGCACTTCACCCGACGTCATCTCTGTTGGACTTCGGGTATAAAAGCATCAGCCGACGCCATTTTCTTCAGTGTTTCTTGCCCCAGATGCCAGAAGCCCTATAGAAGGCTAAAAATTTTGGATAGATGCCAATGTTTCCAAAAGATAGAGGTAAACACAAAAATAAGCATGTATGTACATAAATACAAACAAATACACCATGAAAGAAATCCCCCACTAGCTAGCTATTAGAAGGGTAAACACCCTAGGAGTACCACAGAGGGAAGGAGGAGGGTAATCCTGACTGCAGATGCTATCCAATTCGGACATCTACATTTATGGTAGGTACAAAACTGTACTATGTCCTTCATGGATGCATCTGCAGTCATAACAACTGGGTAGAATACCAAAGCCAACTAGGGGAGGAGGATAAAAGTAAATTATGGTGTGTTTAGGATCCCTTGCAGAACAGCAGTGGCAAACCCTGCTCGGGATCTGGAATATAGAGGTAAATTATAATGCTTGGCAAATGTATGCACGGAGGTCCAAGTAGCCACCTCAATAATGTCTTTGGTAGCCACTCCTCGTAAGAAGGCTGTGGTAGTGGCTGTTGCCCTTGTAGAATGAGGTCTTATGTTCTGTGGAATTGGCTTTCCATGGAAGGAGTAACAGAATCGTATGCAATTTCCTATCCATTTGGAGATTGTCTGCTTGGAAATAGCTTTTCCTTCCCTTCCTGTTGCATAGGCTACGAAAAGTTGGTCAGTCTTTCTGCTATTTTTGTTCTGTCCAAGTAGTAGCGTAGCTGTCTATGTACATCCAAGGTATGCAGTATTCTTTCCCTCTGTTTTGTGGGTTGGGAAAGAAGGTAGGCAGGTGGATTGCCTGGTTTAAAGACACTCTGGATACCACCTTAGGCATAAATGTAGGATTAGTCCTCATGGACACTCTATCTTGGTGGAAGATTAGAAAGGGTTGCACTGCCATTAAGGCCTGTAGTTCTGAAACCCTCCTTGCTGAAGTAATTGCCAGTAGGAAAGCAGTTTTCCATGACAGGTGTTGTAGGTCTGCTGTTGCTGCTGGTTCAAAAGGTGATAGTGTCAGTTTTTCTAGCACAAAGTTCAAGTCCCAAGCTGGCAATGGTGGTTTCCTTGGAGGTTTTACATTCTTGATTCCTCTGAGGAACTGCCTGAGCAAAGGGTGTGAAGAAACAGGCGGATCAAAGCTGTATCCTGCTGAAATAGGTGATGCATGAATGTTGATGGAGGAGTAGGACAGGCCTGAATGAAGCAGTTCGCCAGATACTCCAGAATGTTAGGCATATCTATGTTTGATACATCTTTTCCTCTTTCAGAACTCCAAATGACAAACCTTTTCCATTTCCTAGCATAATTCCTTCTAGTTGAAGGCCTGCGTGCTTCAAGAATAATGTCTTTAACTCTTTGTGAAAGTTCTGTATTAGCAGCTGCTATGTGATGTTCCATGCAGTCAGTTGCAGCGTTTTTAGGTTTGGATGCATGGTGCTGAAGTTGTTCTGAGTTAGCATCAAAGGCATCAGGGGAATTGGCCACATATTGTTCCGAGACATGCTCCTCAGTAGTGGGTACCAATGCTGTCTTGGCCAGTTTGGAGCTATCAGGATTATCCTTGGACGTTCCTCCTTGATCTTTAGAAGTACTTTGTGTATCAAGGGAAGAGGTGGGAATGCATATGCTGTTAGGCCTTTCCAGCTGAAGGAGAGCGAGTCCACTTTCCATGCTAGTGAGTGGAATGTCCTTGTGCAGAATTTTTTGAGCTGGTGATTGAGAGGTGATGCGAATAGATCTATCTGAGGCATTCCCCATTTCTTCGAGATGGTCTTGAAGATATCCGGGTGCAGCTGCCATTCGTGGGCATCCGATGTGGTCCTGCTTAACATATCTGCTAGAGAGTTTTCTTTTCCTGGCACAAATATTGCCCATAACTGGATGTTGTAGCTGAGTGCCAGGGTCCACAGCTCCAAAGTCATTCTGCATAGGGGGTAAGAATGAGTGCCTCCCTGTTTGTTGATGTACCACAGGACTGTGGTGTTGTCTGTCCTTATCATCAAGTGGTCCTCCTTGAGAAATGGTCTGAACTTTTGGATTGCCAGTTTTACTGCCAGCATTTCTTTTAGGTTGATGTGCAGGTGAAGTTGGTCCTGTGTCCACAATCCTTGTACGCATTTGTCCAGCATATGCGCCCCCCATCCTAGGTCTGAAGCATCTGTTGTGATGGTCTGGCTTGCTTGACCCTTGAAAGGGCAGGCCTGGGTTTGACTGGCATGCCTGAGCCCACCATAGGAACTCCTGTTTTAAGCATGGTATTAGTGGGATTTCCGTTTCTAGGCTGTGTCTGTGTTGGGACCATAAATTCTTTAGGTACCACTGTAGTTTTCTCATATGTAGTCTGGCAAATGGAACCAAGATTATGCATGATGCCATGAAACCCAAGGCCTGCAGTACCTTTCTTGCTGTTAACTTGTTCAGTTTTGTTAGTGCCAAGAAGTAAAGAGGTAGTTCTTTTTGTTTTTCTGTAGTTAGGAATGCCATTTGTCTTACTGTGTCCAATTCCGCTCCCAGGAAAGTCCTTGTCTGGGATGGTATCAGTCTTGACTTTTGTAAATTGACTGTGTATCCCAGTGCTTGAAGCAAGTAAATGACCCTTTGTAAATCTGTTGTCAGCTTACTTTTGTTGTCTCCTTGTATCAGGCAGTCGTCCAGGTATGGATAAATTTGAATTCCTGTAGCCTGCAATGGGCGATTACTGATGCCAGGCATTTTGTGAATACTCTGGGCAGTAGATAAGCCAAAGGGCAATGCTGAGAATTGATAGTGCTCTGATCCTGCAAGAAATCTGAGGTATCTTCTGCAGATTGGTCGAATGGGGACGTGCAGGTATGCCTCCTTGAGATCTAGAGTTACCAGCCAACACTCCTTGCCCAGCATGGGAAGAAGTTGCTGTAGGGTCAGCATTTTGAATTTTGGGACAATGATGTAAGTATTCAGGGTGGACAGGTCTAGAATTGGTCTCCAACTTTTTTCCTTTCTTGGAACTAGGAATAGTCTGGAGTAGAACCCCTTTCCTTGCTCTGCTGTTGGCACTTTCTCCACAGCTCTCATGTTTTCTAACTCCATTATCTGTTGTAGAGCCTCTCTCTTTTGATTTGGAGGTAGATTTGGCATTCCTCTTTTGTCTGGTAAAGTGTGGAAGTGGAACCGGTAACCTTGATCTATGGTTCATAAAATCCACTTGTCCTTTGTTATGTGGTGCCAGTTTTTTGAAAATAAAGTTAGCTTTCCGCCTAGAGGAGCTGCTATTTGTTCCCTGGTAGGCGGGTTTAGGATTAAGTCACTGTGGCTGTGTTGATGTATTGGCAGGTGTGGAGTCTGTGCCTCTGTTGTTACCTTGCCACTGTCGTCCTCTGTAGGCACCTCCTCTGGATTGATTTCTGCCTCTGGAACGTCTATTCCTGCCCCTTTGAGGTCTTGTGGAGTCAGGAAAGGACCAATTTTGGCAGGCCAGTTCCTGCTAAACCTTGGGGTTGAACCTGCAAGAAATCTTTAACTGTCTGGACTGATTTTGCCTTTTCTTCCATTTTCTTCATAACCTGCTGGGCAGGTGTACCAAACAAACTTGTTTTATCCATAGGAGCATCTAGCAATTTAGATTTAACATGATCCGGTAAAGCTTGCTCCTTTAGCCATGCATGCCTTCTAATTACAGTGCCAGTCATGGATGATCTAAATGAAGCCTCCAGTGCATCATAGCCACATTTTAAAGAATGGTTACTAACTTGCTGTATGTTATTTACCATTTCTAATACATATTTCTTATCAAGAGATTCATCAGTGGTTAGCTTTTAGTTAACTGATCAAGCATAAACTCTTGGTATTGTATCATGTGAAACTGACAGTTTAAAGCTCTAGCTGAGAGAGTGGCTGAAGTGTAAACCTTTTTACCCCATCTGTCTAGTGACCTTGCTTCCCTTTCAGAAGGAACAGGCTTTTACCTATGGTCGCGGCTACTGCCTTGGGACCCTGGGGAATAGTTTCGGGGTCTGCAAGAGGGGCCTTGTAAAGGTGGTGATGAGTATCTGGCACCCTGTAAAATCTGTCTGGTTTGGCAGGGGCTGGGGGTAAAGAATCTGGAGCGGAGCAGACATCATTGAAAGCATCATCCACCACAGAGAGAACAGGAGGTACAGCTAAGGGCCTGTGCTGTGGAAGGTGCAAAAAGGTCCTAAGTCTTTTCCTGGAGTCTGAAAAATCCTGTTGCTGCCATTGGAACTGTTCTCGCATGGCATGCAAGGTTTCCCCAAAGGAGAATTCGTCTGGTGGGGAAGCAGCTGGAATGGATTCTTCAGCATCAGAATCTTCAAAATTGGAGAAAGGAGCCTCTGGCTGGTCAGTTATGTCTGATTCATCAGCAGAATCATCAGAGGACACTGCCTCATGGGGCTCTGCCCTAAGTCTCTTCTCTGGGGGCTGAGAGGCCCTGTCTGGGTGAGATTGAGATCCTCTAATTAATGAAATTAAATCTTCTGCCAAAGTAAGCATTTGGGAACTGGAAGAGGGCCTGGTTGAGGGGGGTTTAACCGGCACTGTTTTAGTAGTCTTGGCTGCCTTAGCCCTGGCGAAGGCCTTAACGGACATGGCTGCTGGAGGCCTAGCAGCACCACGTGCTGGGGTAGAGACATCCAAGGGAATAGTGTCTGATAAGTCAGTGGTAAGCACCGTAGTGGGTAAAATTTCTGAGGCCGATTCAAGAGTGTTAGCAGGGACCTCAGTTGTAGAGATAGATTCAGCTGTATTTTGATCAGTTTTCTCGGTTTCGGCCGAAACCGAGACACTCGCGGTTTGCTTAACCATGGTTTCGGCCGAAACCGCGGACCGCGAAGTGTCGGTCTTTTCTTTGCGCTTTTGGCAGAATGCGTGGTCGGAGGATCCGGACGGCATAATGTACGCAAAATCAGAACCGAAAAACTGTTCTGCAAACTCCGACCGGCGCCTAAGCGTTCGTCGGTTGAAAGAAGCACAGGACGAACAGGCTGCTACGTGGGCTGGGCCTAAGCAAGGCAGGCAGTAAGAGTGGAAATCTTTATGAGGTATTTGTTTCC
The DNA here is from genome assembly GCF_019279795.1 of Protopterus annectens. NCBI lineage: Eukaryota > Metazoa > Chordata > Ceratodontiformes > Protopteridae > Protopterus > Protopterus annectens. Next base: position 140,031,383 of record NC_056740.1, read on the forward strand.
CACAGGTTAAACAATTATTAACTTTTTCTGACATCGGCTGAGGCAAGAAAGAGTCCCCAACGGGGTACTTAGCTTTAGAAGTCTTCGAAGTAGTATTCGGTAGAAGTAATCTCTGGATCCGACCGACCGGCACTTGCGAACAGCTTCTGCTTCGGGCGCCACGCGGCAAGAAAGACTGAAGAAAATGGCGTCGGCTGATGCTTTTATACCCGAAGTCCAACAGAGATGACGTCGGGTGAAGTGCGACATCAGCCGAAGCCGGACCCGGACTTTGGAATCCGGCCGACTGAAGGGCTGCCTGACGACAGGACAACCCAGTTGTTATGACTGCAGATGCATCCATGAAGGACATCATAATAGATTCCCCCAGCTAGCTAAGAGAGGGGTAAGCACCCTAGGAATACCACAGAGGGGAAGGAGGGTGGGTAATCCTGACTGCAGATGCATACCTATCGGACATCTACATTTATGGTAGGTACAAAACTGTACTATGTCCTTCAAGGATGCATCTGCAGTCATAACATATGGGTAGAATACCATAGCCAAACTGGGGGAGGAGGCACTAAGATAATGATGGTGTAGTTAAGATCCCTTGTAAAACAGCAGTTGCAAAACCTGCTCGGGATCTGGAGTATAAAGGAAGATTGTAATGCTTGGCAAATGTATGCACGGAGCTCCAAGTAGCAGCTTCTAAAATGTCTTTGGTAGCCACTCCTCGTAGGAAAGCTGTAGTGGTGGCTGTAGCTCTTGTGGAGTGAGGCCTGATATTTTCTGGAGTTGTCTTTCCATGAAATGAGTAGCAGAATCGAATGCAATTTCCTATCCATTTTGAGAATGTCTGTTTTGAAATTGCTTTCCCTTGCACTCCTGTTGCATATGCTACCAGAAGCTGGTCAGTTTTTCTGCTGGCCTTAGTTCTGTCCAGATAGTAGCGCAGTTGTCTGTGTACATCCAAGGTGTGTAGTAGATTTTCCCCCCTGTTCTGTGGGTTGGGGAAGAATGTAGGTAAATGAATAGCTTGGTTCAAGGATACCCTGGATACCACCTTTGGCATAAAAGTAGGATTGGTTCTCAGAGACACTCTATCCTGGTGAAAGATGAGAAAAGGCTGCACTGCCATTAATGCCTGTAACTCGGATACCCTTCTTGCTGAAGTGATTGCTAGCAGGAAGGCAGTTTTCCAAGATAAGAACTGTAAGTCTGCTGTTGCTGCTGGTTCGAAGGGAGAAAGTGTTAATTTTTCTAGCACAAAATTGAGATCCCATGCAGGTAGAGGTGGTTTCCTTGGAGGTTTTACATTTTTGATCCCTCTCAAAAATTGTCCGAGGAGAGGATGAGAGAAGACAGGAGGATCCATGTTGTACTCTGCTGAAATTGCTGATGCATGAATCTTAATGGAAGAATAGGACAGGCCATTGTGGAACAGTTCTGCTAAGTATTCTAGGATGTGTGCTAGGTTTGCCAGTGTGACATTTGTTCCCTTTGCTGCACTCCAAATGAGGAATCTCTTCCATTTGGCTGAATATATTTTCCTTGTGAAGGGTCTGCGAGCCTCCAGGATAATGTCCTTAACCCTCTGAGATAAAACAGGTTGGTTTTGTGTTATGCAATTTTCCAAGCAGTTAGCTGCAGCGTTTTTAAGTTTGGATGCAGGGTCCTGTAGTTGTTCTGCGTTAGAAGTAAAGGACATAGAGGTAGAGGCCATGAGTTCGTCCGAGACATGCTTCTCAGTAGTGGGTACCAATGTTGCCTTGGCCAGTCTGGAGCTATCAGAATTACCTTTGGCTGTTCCTCTCTGATCTTCAATAGAACTTTGTACATCAATGGGAGAGGTGGAAAGGCATATACCGTCAGGGCCTTCCAGCTGAAAGAAAGGGAGTCCACCTTCCAGGCTAATGGGTGGTATACTCTTGAGCAGAATTTCTTCAGTTGGTGGTTGAGTGGGGAGGCGAACAGGTCTATTTCTGGCATTCCCCATTTCTTTGTTATGGTTTTGAAGATGTCTGGATGCAGCATCCATTCATGAGCATCCGTGGTAGTTCTGCTTAAGCTGTCTGCTAGTGAATTCTCTTTTCCTGGTACAAATCTGGCCTGCAGTTGGATGTTGAGATTCAGGCCTAAGTTCCAAAGGTCCATTGCCATCCGGCATAGGGGGTATGAATGTGTGCCTCCCTGTTTGTTGATGTACCACATGACTGTGGTATTGTCCGTCCTTATCAGCAGGTGTCCTTGCTGGAGGAATGAACTGAATGCCTCGATTGCATGCTTCACTGCCAGCATCTCCTTTAGATTTACGTTTAGATTCAGCTGGTCTTGGGACCATAGGCCTTGGATACACTTGTCTTCCATGTGTGCCCCCCAGCCTAGGTCTGAGGCGTCCGTGGTAATGGTCTGCCTTGGATGTGGTTTCTGGAAAGGCAATCCTCTGTTTATCTTGCAGGCCTGAGCCCACCACAGGAATTCTTTGTGCAGGCATGGAATGATTGGAATCAGGGCTTCTAGGCTGTGCTTGTGTTGAAACCATACATTCCTCAGGTACCATTGTAGTTTTCTCATATGCAGCCTGGCATGTGGGATCAAGATTATGCAGGATGCCATGTAACCCAGGGCCTGCAGGACTTTCCTTGCAGTAAGCGGAGTTTGTTTTGTTAATGCCATGAAATAGACTGGTAGTTGCTTTTGTTTTTCCTCTGTGAGAAAAGCCATCTGAGCTATTGTGTCCAGTTCTGCACCCAAAAATGTTATCCTTTGGGATGGCACTAGTCTTGACTTTTGTATGTTGACTGTGTATCCCAAGGCTTGCAGCAGTTGTATGACATAGGCCAAATCCTTTATTATTTTTGTCTTGTTGTCCGCTTGTATTAGGCAGTCGTCCAGGTAGGTAGATTTGAATTCCCTGAAGCCTGCAATGAGCAATTACTGATGCCAGGCATTTCGTGAATACTCTGGGCGCAGTAGATAAGCCAAAGGGCAATGCTGAGAATTGATAATGCTCTGATCCTGCAAGAAATCTGAGGTGTCTTCTGCAATCTGGTCGTATAGGGACGTGCAGGTATGCCTCCTTGAGATCTAGAGTCACCAGCCAAGACTCCTTGCCCAACATGGGAAGAAGTTGCTATAGGGTCAGCATTTTGAATTTTGGAACAATGAGATATGTGTTCAGTGCGGACAAGTCGAGAATAGGCCTCCATTGATTTTCTTTTCTTGGTACAAGGAATAGTCTGGAGTAAAATCCTTGGCCTTGTTCCACAGATGGTACCTTTTCTATTGCTCTCATCCTTAGTAAGCTGATGATTTGTTTTAGAGCCTCTGATTTCTGGCTTGGTGGAAGGTTTGGCATTCCTCTCTTTTTTGGTAGAGTGTGGAAGTGAAACCTGTAGCCCTTGTCTTTTGTTTGCAAAGTCCATTTGTCTCCTGTAATACAATGCCAGTTTTTTGAAAATAAAGCTAGCTTTCCGCCAAAGGGTGCTTCCAGTTGTTCCCTGGTAGGCGGAATCAGAGTCAAGTCATTGTGTCTGTCCTGTGGAAGTAGTTGCAGTCGCAGCTGTGGCGGCACTTCTCTGATTGGCAGGTTGCCACTGACGACCCCTGTAGGCACCCCTAGATTGACCTCTGCCTTTTGGGCGCCTATTTCTGCCTCTCTGTGCTCTAGAGGTGTCTGGAAAGGACCAATTCTTTGAAGGCCGATTTCTGCTGAACCTCGGGGGTTGGACCTGCAGGAAATCCTTGACTGTTTGGACAGATTTTGCTTTTTCTTCCACTTTCTTTAAAACCTCCTGTGCTGGGGAGCCAAATAAAAGTACAGTTTTGTACCTACCATAAATGTAGATGTCTGATAGACATGCAACTGCAGTCATAACATGTGGGTTGTCCTGCCTCAGGCAGCCCTCGGTCGGCCAGATTCCAAAGTCTGGGTCCGACGTCGGCTGATGTCGCATTTCTCTCCGACGTCAGAGCGGCTGGAGTACATAAGCATCAGCCAACGCCATTTTCTTCAGTGTTTCTTGCCCCAGATGCCAGGTGCCCTCCAAGGAAGGCTGTAATCAAATTGGAAGACAAAAAACAGGATTCCAGACAAATAAATGGGCAATAAAACAAATACACCATAACAGATATCCCCAGCTAAGAGTAAAAGGGATAGGAGTGGACCCTAGGCATAGAGGGGTATTGAGGGAGGGAAAATCCGACTGCAGTTGCATGTCTATCGGACATCTACATTTATGGTGGGTACAAAACTGTACTAAGTCTTTCAAGAATGCAACTGCAGTCATAACATGTAGGTAGAATACCATAGCTTAGCTGGGGGAGGAGGTATGCTCTAGGAAAGAGATGGTGTGGCAATCAAACCCTGCAGGACTGCCGAAGCAAAGTCTGCTCTGGATCTGGAATATAGAGGGAGATTGTAGTGTTTGGAGAATGTATGCACGGAGCTCCATGTAGCAGCTTCTAGACTGTCCTTGGTAGGCACCCCTCTTAAGAATGCTGTAGAGGTGGCTGTAGCTCTGGTGGAATGTGGTCTGACATAGGCAGGAACAGTCTTTCCATGAAAGGAATAACAGAATCTGATGCAATGTCCAATCCATTTAGAAATAGTCTGTTTTGAAATTGCTTTTCCTTGGACTGCAGGGGTGTAAGCTAAAAAGTTGTTCAGACTTCCTACTGGCCTTGGTTCTGTCCAGGTAGTATCGAAGTTGTCTGTGAATGTCCAAGGTATGCAAAAGTCTTTCCCCCTTATTCTCAGGATTGGGGAAGAAAGCAGGCAGATGAATGGCTTGATTTAGAGAAACCCTAGATACCACCTTTGGCATAAAAGTAGGGTTGGTCCTTAATGAAACCCTGTCTCTGTGGAAAATAATAAAGGGTGGTATTGCCATTAGGGCCTGTAGCTCCGAAACCCTTCTTGCTGAGGTAATTGCCAACAGGAAAGCTGTCTTCCATAAGAGAAATTGCAAGTCAACTGAAGCTGCTGGCTCAAAAGGAGATAGAGTCAGTTTTTCCAAGACAAAATTGAGGTCCCAGGCTGGCACTGGGGCCTTTCTTGGTGGCTTAATGTTCTTGATTCCCCTGAGGAATTGTCTTAGTAAGGGGTGAGAGAAAACAGGAGGATCAGTGTTGTATCTAGCTGAAATAGCAGATGCATGTATCTTTATGGAAGAATATGACAGGCCGTTCTTTAACATATCTGCCAAATATTCCAAGATGAGTGGGATGTTCAACAATGATGCATCATGTCCCTTGCTGGTATTCCAATTGCTGAATCTTTTCCACTTTGCTAAGTAAACCTTTCTGGTGGATGGTCTTCGAGCCTCTGTTAGTATCCGCTGAACTTCCTTGGAGAGAGATAAGCTGAAGTTATTTATGGGATCTCCCAGGCTGTTAGCTGCAGTGTCTGAAGATTTGGATGCAGTGTTTCGAAATTGTGTTGAGTCAAAAGTAGAGGCCACTGAGGGAGGGCCCACCTCCTGGTGTGACATATGCTCCGTAGTAGTGGCTACCAGTGTTGTCTTGGCCAATCCGGAGCTATTATGATTCCCTTGGGCTTCTCTGCTTTGATCTTTAGTAATACTGAGGTCATCAGTGGCAGAGGTTGGAATGCATAGATTGCTAGGGAGTTCCAGTTGAATGAGAGGGCATCTATTTTCCAAGCTTTTGGATGGTATGTCCTTGTGCAAAATTTTGGTAGAAGATGGTTGAGGTGAGAGGCAAATAGGTCCACTTCTGGCTTGCCCCATGTCGAAGTGAGTTGTCTGAAGGCCTTCGGATGTAACCTCCACTCGTGTGGATCTGTGAAATTCCTGCTTAGACTGTCCGCCAACACATTGTCTTTTCTTGGAACAAACTGGGATTGTAACTGGATGTTTAGGCTCAGTGATTTCTCCCAAAGCTGCATTGTCAGTCTGCAAAGGGGGTAAGAGTGGGTGCCCCCCTGCTTGTTTATGTACCACATCACAGTGGTGTTGTCTGTCCGTATCATTAAATGGCCTTGTTGGAGTTGTTGTCGAAAGGCCTCGATGGCATGCATTACTGCCAGCATTTCTTTTTGGTTGATATGCAGATGTGTTTCCTTTGGAGACCATTGTCCTTGAATACATCTGCCCTCCATGTGCGCCCCCCATCCAAGGTCTGAGGCGTCTGTGGTCATTGTTTGTGTTATTTGAGGTTTTTTGAATGACATACCTGTGTTTGCCTGGCTTACCGAGGCCCACCATAGAAATTCCTTTTGTAGGCATGGAATGAGCGGTATGGTTGTCTCTAGGTTGTTGCTGTGTTGAGACCATAAACTTTTTAGGTACCATTGAAGCTTTCTCGTGTGTAGTCTTGCTAATGGAACCAGGAGAATGCAGGATGCCATGTAACCCAGGGCCTGTAGGAATCTCCTTGCAGTCATCTGGGTGAGCTTTGCCAAACCTTTGAAATAATGAGTTAACTTCTTTTGCTTGTCTTCTGTCAGGTAAGCCATTTGAGAGGTGGTGTCTAGATTGGCTCCTAAGAAAGTTATTTGCTGGGATGGCTGCAGTCTTGACTTTTGGAAGTTGACTGTGTATCCCAGAGCTTGTAGCAATTGAATGACATAATCCAAGTTTTTTGTCAAAATCAGTTTGTCATCCGCTTGTATGAGGCAGTCGTCCAGGTACGGGTAAATTTGGATCCCCTGGAGCCTGCAATGAGCAATTACTGAAGCCAGGCATTTTGTAAATACTCTGGGCGCAGTAGATAAGCCAAAAGGCAATGCTGAGAATTGATAATGCTCTGGCCCTGCAAGAAATCTGAGGTATCTTCTGCAGCTGTGTCTGATAGGGACATGCAGGTATGCCTCCTTGAGGTCCAGAGTAATCAGCCAAGCCCCCTTGCCCAGCATGGGAAGGAGTTGCTGTAAGGTCAGCATTTTGAACTTTGGTACTATGAGAAAGGTGTTTAATGCGGACAAATCCAGTATTGGTCTCCATTGAGTTTCTTTTCTTGGAACAAGGAACAGTCTTGAGTAAAACCCCTGGCCTTGTTCTTGTTGTGGAACTTTTTCTATTGCATTGATCTGAGCAAGCAGAGAAATTTGCTTGATGGCCCTCTGGTTTTGCGGTAGGTTTGGCATGCCTTGTTTCCTTGGTAAGGTATGAAAGTGGAACCTGTAGCCTTGGTCTATAATGTCCAAAATCCATTTGTCCTTTGTCAATCTGTGCCAATTGTCTGAAAACAGAGATAATTTTCCGTCCAAGGGAGCTTCTGTTTGCTCTTTGGTTAGCGGAAGTAGAGGAAAGTCATTGGGATTGTCCCTGTGGGGCAGGAGAAGCCCCTGTGTCACTTCTTTGGTTTGCTGGTTGCCATTGTCGTCCCCTGTAGGAACCTCTGTATTGTCCTTTTCCTCGGCCACGCCTGTTTTTGCCCCTTTGAAATCTTTCAGTATTAGGAAAGGACCAGTTTTTTGAAGGCCAATTCCTGCTGAATCTGGGTGGCTGAACCTGAAGGAAATCTTTGACTGTCTGAACTGACTTGGCTTTTTCCTCAATGGTCTTTAATACATCTTTAGCATTAGCACCAAAAAGCTTGTTCTTTTCCAAGGGTGCATCAAGAAGTTTTGCCTTAACCTGATCTGGTAGAGGTTGTTCTTTTAACCATGCATGTCTACGAATGACCGCCCCTGTCATAGCTGCCCTACATGAAGCTTCCAATGCATCATATCCACACTGAAGAAAGTGATTGCTAACTTGCTGAGAGTTATGTACAGCCTCCTGCAAAGACTTCCTATCTAAAGGTTCAGTAGAGGCCAAAGTTTTCTGTAAATCATCTAACAGGAAATCCTGATATTGAAACATATGAAAGAGACAATTGAGAGCTCTCATAGATAAAGTAGTGGAGGTGTAAACCTTCCCCCATCTCTCTAATGACCTAGCTTCCCTGTTGGAAGGCAAAGGATTTTTGGAGGTGGTAGCTGAAACGCCTTTCGGCCCCTGTGAAATAGTTTCTAAATCAACAGCATGGGCCCTAAAGAAATGAGAATGTGTTTCAGGGACTCTATAGTATCTGTCCGGCTTGGCAGGAGCAGGAGGGAGAGTATCAGGTGTAAGACTGCAGTCAGGGTATAAATCATCCAAAAGGTCAAGCACAGGAGGATAGCTAAGGGCCTGTGTTGGGGCTTTTAAGGAAGGTTCAAGGCTTTCTGGAATCAGAATATTCCTGGCCTTGCCACTTAAAATGTTCCCTCATGGAATGCAGAACTTCCCCAAAAGAAATATCCTCAGGAGGGGAGGCCGAGGGGATGGAGTCCTCTGCATCTGAGTCGTCGTAGGTCTGGAAAGGCTCTTCCTGTCTATCGGAGTGGCCAGAGGCCTCAGAATCCTCATCTGAAGGGAGAGGGTCAGTGGGCTCAACCCTGGGCCTCTTATCAGGAAGAGGCTGGGATCCTCTCTCAGGATGGGCCTGGGAACCTCTGATCATGGAGATTAAGTCTGCTGCCATAGTCATGATTTGTGTTTCAGGAGTAGGCTGAGGTAAGGCTTTAGCAGTAAGGTGCTTGGTCTTGCTGGCTGCCTTAGCACGTGTGTAGGCCTTGACAGACATGGACATGGGGGGCCTAGCAGCTCCACGTGCAGGAGTGACCTTATCCACAGCAATGGTCTCGGGCATTTCCTCGGTTTCAGTATCCGGAGGAAAATCAATAACAGGCGTCGGTGTGGTCTCCGGTATCGGAGGAATCGGTAATGCGGTGTCTTCGGTTCGGAGCGGTGAAATAACCGCCTCAGAGGGAATCGGGGCACTCGCGGTAGGTTTTGGCGTGGTGTCAGTGGAAGACGCGGGCTGAGGATGTCGGTCCCGGTCTTTTCGTTTTTTAGGAGTCTGCGATGTCGGTAATTCCGACGGCATCGTGTAATCAAATTTTTCGCCGAAAAAGTCTTCAGCGAACTCCGCCCGGCGCCTGAAAGTGCGCTTATTGAAGCGAGCACAGGCGGCACAGGCCGAGACGTCGTGGTCTGGGCCTAGGCAAGGAAGGCAGTAAGAATGGAAATCCTTATGAGGTATTTGTTTACCACAAGACAAACAATTATTAACTTTTTCAGTAATTTCTGACATCGGCTGAGGCAAGAAAAGGTCCCCAACGGGGTACTTAGCTTTTTTGATGACTTCGGATCGAAGAATACAGGAGCTGACCGACCGGCACTTGCGAACTGCTTCTGCTTCGGGCACCGCGCGGCAAGAAAGACTGAAGAAGATGGCGTCGGCTGATGCTTATATACTCCTGCCGCTCTGACGTCGGAGAGAAATGCGACATCAGCCGATGTCGGACCCAGACTTTGGAATCCGGCCGACCGAGGGCTGCCCGAGGCAGGACAACCCATATGTTATGACTGCAGTTGCATTCTTGAAGGACATCCGTGCCCCTACGGCAGTCAAAGTCTTACCCTCTTGTTCACAGCGGGTCAAGGTGTCCTTTACCTTGGGTCCAAACAAGGAGGACCCATCAAAGGGAGCGTCGGCAAAGGAAGACTTGAAGGCCTCCGCAAAATGACACAGGCGGAGCCAGGCTTGTCTCCGTAGAGCAACACCTGTACCGCTGCTACTCGCCCCTTCGGCCGCATATGAAATGAGCCTCATGGACGAGTTCGATATTGATGACAGAGTAGCCAACTGAGAGCTAACCGTCTGGGCCAACTGCTCAGGTAGGTTACCAAAGAGGGTATCTGAAAGTTCCTTGACCAGATCCCTCTGAAGTCTGGTGAAGTGCGTAAGGTAATTCAGAGACCTTAAGGTAAAGGTTGCTGAAGTAAGGGTGCGCTTCCCGTACCGATCCATACTCCTGGACTCTTTATTAGGAGGGTGGACGGACGTCGAAGCCTCTGCCACATCTTGCTGGGTAGCAGATGCCACCACCAGGGCATCTACGGCCACACCTTTAGATAAGAATTCCTTTTCTGGGGGGGCTGACAGAAATTTATTCGGGCGAGCTGGCACCGGTTCCACAGAATCCGGGTGCTCCGCCTTCGAGAGATCAAATCCAGGAGCTCATCGAAGGGCGGAGACACCCAGTAGGCGGAAGGCTGAGCCCCGAAGGCCTTGAGGAATACCGACTCCTCAGCGGAAGGGGGTTTGGACTGCCAGTCGCCTCGTTGCTTGAGGATTTCTAAGATGTCCACAAAGGAGACATCATCAGAGGACAACTTGGGGGACCCCTCCGCATCATCGAGGTCGGTGTCCGAGGTGAGAGACTCATCAGGCGAGTCGACGTGCTTCCTCTTACACTGTCTCTTCCTGGGAGGTTCCTCCGAAGAAGCCTCGGAAGGACCCCCAGGAAGGGAGGAATCCCCAATGGGGCTGACCTCAGGCCCCAGGGCGCCGCTGTCGTGAGACAGGGGGACAGCAAAGGAACAAGTCTCCATGCCAAGGGAAGGTGCCGGAGAGATGGTGGAGGTAGCCAAGGAAGATTTGGCTAAAGCACTCCTCATGGCCCTGAAGGCCAGACCCCCCCCCCCCCGAGTCCTGGGAAGGTCCGGCCCCCGAGGCCACAACAGTAGAAGGCACTCCCCGCAGCCGACGCACCGAGAGGGAGGCTCGGAACCGAAAGCATCGGACCCGAAGCATCACCCCCGGGGCCGACCAAGGAGGTCCGTGTACCGAACTCCGACCCGAAGGTCGGGGTTGGAGTAAGGGTCGGGGACGACCCGAGAACCTCCACTGGCTCCACCAGCATCGACTCCAACGGTGCTGAGGCTGTTGGAGGAGGAACTAATACAACAGGGTGGACAATCGGCTCCGGAGCAGAGTGGGCTGGAGCCGAGACTAACTTTTGGAAAACTGGAGACTGGAACAGCCTTTGAAGCACCCTGTCTATATCCGAATCGGACATCCTCGAGGACAGAGAAGAGACTGATCGGGCCCGAGTTGACTTCGCCGGTTCCGAACTAGGGGACAGGCTCCGAATAGTCTCAAGTAATATCGGCGCCGAGGGAGATTCCAACAGCACAGTAATTTCCCTCGGAGCCGACGGGGACTTTGGCGCCGAGGTAGAAGAGTCTGAGCGAGCGACCTTTCTTGGCTCCGAAACCAATGGAGCCGGAGAAGGTGACCCGCCTCTCGATGCTCGAGCGCTCGGCTCCGAAGACAGAGGAGTCGAGGCTGGAGGCATCGAGGCAGACCGTTCCGACCTCAGCTCCGAAGTCCGTGGAGCCGACTGAGAAGTCTGCCTTGATTTCTTTGCTGTCGGCTCCGACGGACTGGTCGGAGCCGAAGACTTCTTCTTCCTGGAAGGAGAGGGGGAAGAAGATAAAGCCTCCTCAAAAGAAGGGGAGATAAGCCCCTTCAATATCAATTTGTTTTTCCTCTCTTGGAGGACACAAGAAGAAAAAGCGTGGCATACACTGCACGACTCTTGAAGGTGCTTAGGGCCTAAGCAATACATACATAGAGAGTGATCATCTGTGATTGACATCTTGTACCCACACTTGGTACATTTTTTAAACCCCGAAGGCCTATGTTCCTTCGACATCACTACAAATACACACAACCAAAAATCAGAAACACTACCACACAGAGATGCCAAATCCCTCTAATTTAAACAGGATAGGCTAAACTGTAGCACAGCTCAGAGAGCGCGAAGGCAAGGCCCCTCTAATTAAAACGGAACCTTGACGTTTAATAGGAACAAATACCAGGAACAAAATTTTTGTGACAAAAAATTCTTGAAATAGAGTGCGAGGAAATCCCCGATTTAAACGGGAACCTAACGCTAACAACAAATTCCACACAAACTTCAAACTCACACAAACTCCTCAAAAAGCGTATAGTAGCTGTTAAAACAGCTTTTGGTTGAAAAATTAGCAAAGTTCTGACAGAAAATTAGTCAGTAAAGAGTACTTAGCCCAGCCAAGTCGAGACCACGTCTATTGCTGTCAAGCGGCAAACGAGATCTGGGGAAGTAGTGGTGGTGCATCCTGGGATGTAAGATAGCTCAGCCAATTAGAGACTTCGCTCTATAGTATAGCGTGCCGAGTCGGAGCCGAGGATCGGCTCCGAACCCATCAGTACAGAATGTAGGCGAGATAGGATCACATAACATCTGACAGTTTAATGCCCTCATGGTTAAAGTAGCCGAGGTGTACACCTTTTCCCCCCACCTTTCTAAAGCTCTGGAATCTCTCTCTGAAGGTAATGGGTTTTTTGGCAGTAGAAGCCTTAATTCCCTTGGGACCCTGTGAAATAGTTTCTGGGTCAGCAGCATGGCTTTTGTATAGAAATTTATGTGAATCAGGAACCCGGTAATACCGGTCAGGTTTAACAGGAGCTGGAGGTAAAGAATCTGGGTTGAGGCTGGCTTCTGTGTACACATCATCTAATATATCCAAGACAGGAGGGATGGCCAGAGATCTGTGCTGGGGTAGCAAGAGAAAATCCCTGAGCCTTTTCTTGGAATCTGAGTAATCTTGGCCTTCCCAGTGAAAGTGTTCCCTTAAGGTATGTACGGTTTGCCCAAAAGAATAGTCCTCAGGGGGGGAGACCGAGGGAATGGACTCCTCAGCATCAGAGTCTTCAAAAGGGGAATATGAATATTCCTGGTCCTCAGAATGCTCTGAGGTAACAGAGGCTTGATCTGAGGAAGGGTAGTCTTCCTCCAATCTGGGCCTTTTGTCCGAGGGGGGTTGAGAACCCCTGATAAGAGTAATCAAATCCTCAGCCATTTTGAGCATCTGTTTTTTAGGCCTGGGGCCTTGAGAGGGGCTCTGTGGACCTTGTCTTTTAGTTTTCATGGCTGCTTTAGATTTTGTGAAAGCCTTAATGGAAAAGGAGGAAGGCCTGAAGACACCTTGAGAAGTGGCAGACCTGTCTGAACTCTGAGTTTCCCCACCAAGAGTGGCGTCGGTATCTGTAGTCGGAATGGGGGCCAAGGAGCCTGCGACCTCGGGCACAGAAGACACTGCTAAAGAAGCGTCATCGGTACTCAGGGGCTGCGTAGGCAGGGAGGAAGCGACGACAACCGACGCCGGACATAGACTTTGGAATTCGGTCGACCGAGGACCCGCCTGACGGCAGGATAACCCATCTGTTATGACTGCAGCTGTATGCAAGATGAACATCCTGGTAGTGCTGGGGTGCTCTTGGGAGCCTCGAACCAGGTTTCTGTTACTGCACAGATATCGATGTTCTCCATGCTAAGGAGAGTTTCGAGTGCGTGCATCTTGAGGTTTAGACTTCTGGCATAGAGTAGCATTACTCTTAGTTTCTTATCCCTTGTGATACCTATGGAGGTGGGTTTGTCTTTTGAGCCTTGCCTAAAAAGGCACTATTGGGGTGGCAAGAGCCTTTGCCAATATCCGAAAGCCCAGGGGTGACAGGTGCAAGCCGTCCCTAGCGAAGCATCATGGCTTGTCGAGTATGTCATCCCAGGCTGACAGGCATTGGATCCCCTTTGAATGACACCAATACTTAAGCCAATTAGGTTCATAGGTAGATACCAGGCTATCTGCCCTAGGGTATTTATAAGCCTAGCCAGAGTGTATTTGGCTTCCGCCTCCCTATTAGATTAGCCTACTGTGCCTCTGTAAAGTAGGTCACAGAAGGTACCCTTTTAAGATTAGTTTACTGTGCCTCTGTCTAGCAGGGACACAGGAGAGATCCCAGGGGTGAATTTGCAATTTCCCATCCACGCGTCCAAATTTCGCTTGAAGAGGGTTAGCGACGGGCTATGTCTAACATGAATTGGGATTCTATTCCAGAGTGAGGGCAGCCTCTGGGAAATTAATCTGTCCCTCCAGCATGTCCTATTTATTTTTGTGCTGAGGTTTAGGTCCCTGGAGCGTGTAGCTCTAAGGGACTTGGATTTTTTGAGGTGGAGCATGTCCATTAATTCTGGGTTTGACATGGCTTTGTACGTCAGGCATAGATCGCCTCTGAGTAGGCAGTAAGCAACTGAGTAGAGCTGGAGTTTCTTTAGTCGAGCTGCATAGGACATCTGTTTGTAGCCCATGATCCTCTTGGTGAGGTACTTTTGGGGTCTCTCCAGTTGCTGCAGGTGTCGGGTAAGGTGTATCTCAAACGGGGCATTGTATTCAATTATGGGCGTGATGAGTAGAGGGGCACAATGACCTCTCTTGATCTAGATGCGAACCCTTTCGTGATAAGGTGGGCTATATAGAAGGTCTTTCTAACCACTTTGGTAACGTGATTATCAAAGGAGATATTACTATCTACGTTGGTCCCCAAATCTCTAATTACTTCTTCTGTACTTAATGGATTACCACCTATGTGGTAATTTGTGGGCACCTTGTTTTTCCCAAAGGGGATCACTATGCACTTTTTATCATTTAGCTTGAGGCCGTGGCTCTGGCACCAAGCATCCATCTCTGTGAGACCCTTTTGGAGGATGCTTGTGTCAGCTGGAGATTCAATTATGGCCCCCAGTTTGCAGTCATCTGCGAACTTTGTCAGCCATAATCCCCCAGTGTTAGCCTGAACCTCAGAGAAGTATAAACCGAACAAGAGAGGTCCCAGAACTGAGCCCTGTGGGACGCCACTTGTAACTGGTTTGGATTCGGACATGGCACCTGCGATTCTGACCATGTGGGTTCTATCTCTGAGCCAGTTTGCAACCCATCTTGTGATATAGGGATTGATATTTAAGCTGGTAAGCTTATTTATGATGCCCGAGTGGGGTACTGTATCGAAGGATTTTGCGAGGTCCAGGTAGGCTGTGTGGACTACCTTGCCCTCATCTATGGCTTTGGTAACTGTTTCAAATAAATCAACTAGGTTTAAGAGGCAAGATCTGCCATTAAGAAAGCCGAATTGGGTAGCTCCCAATGTCTTTGTTTATGAGTTCCATGATGATATGCTCCATAGCTTTACAGACCAGACTAGTCAGGCTTATGGGGCGATAGTTTCCGGGGTTCGTTGTGGCACCACCTTTGTGCAGTGGGACCACTGTAGCTGTACACCATTCTTTGGGTACATATCCTGTAGGAAGGCTAAGTTTGAACAGTGATTTAATGTGAAGGTTCAGTTCTTCTTGGAGCTTGTGTAAGACACAGCCTGGGACACCGTACGGTCCCATAGATGCTGTGTTTTTTGCTTTGGAGAGGGCAGCTTTCACCTGTGCATCTGTGATGTCAGGGAGGTTACATTCAGTTGGGATAGGCGTTTGCTCCTTGGGGGGGGAATTTGCGCTGAATCTGTCTGCCAGGATGTTGGCTATGTCAGTAGGTTCGGTATATTTTGTACCGTTATGCAACAATTCAGAGCATATCTGGGAGTTGAAATAATTGATTAGTTGTTAGGAGTTGAATAATAGTTGAAATATTGTTGAAATTGATCATCTTGTCTTCATATTGTGGCATCATTCTTGGTGAGGGTAAGATGCTACTCAAGGTCAGGGTCATATCGGCCTGGGCTACATGCTCAGAGAGCTCCTCTATGTCTCTTTTCATATAGTCCAGGGAGGTACATCTCAGGTCATTCACACCAGCATGGACAATGACTGAGTCATATTTGTACTTGCCTTGGAGTGACCCAAGTGCTTGTGTTATGTGGCGGATCCTAGCGCCCGACAGGCAGCTCACCGTGACCTTCTCCTTGTTCAGCCTGGTGAGCGGGACGTCAGTGTGCCTGACGATAGAGTCACCTATTACAAGTGTATCAGGTGTTGTTTAGCCTTAAGGGCTGTGACTGTTCGGCACACTGGCTTTGTGAGCTATGTGTTGCACGTGTTTTATTTTGGGGTAGCGGTTGCTTGGGTGTCTGCTTTGGAGGTCTCTGTTGCTTAGGCAGATTTTTATTTAGAGGCTCAGAGTATTTTTTTTGTGTTTTTGTGTTTTTTTTTTGCTGTTGTGGTAGGTCTATGTGAGACTGAATTTGTAGTGAGTGTGGTTTCCTTCTCCTCCTGACTGGTTATGCCAGTACTGAGTTGAGAGAGCTTAGCTTCCAGTTTGGCTATATGGTTGCATCTCTCACATGTGTTGGAATTTGTTGGGAGGAGGAGAGGGTTGTCTGTGTACATGAGGCAGTTGTAACATTGCCTCAAGATTCCCAGATTCACCAGCTGGACCGGAGAGGAGATTGACAACTGACCTTTGGACATGCTAGAATAGTATTGGGAATTCCTTTATAATTGAAAAAAGGGCCAATGGGGAACAAGGTACTCAAGGGGAGTTTGTGAGGGTGTAGTGCTTTTAATTTTTTAGTGCTGACTTATATAATTGCTTTAGTGAGCAAGTGCCAGGCTTTAGAGTAGGAATAGGGTGTTTATTATGAGAACTAGATCAGTTCTAAGGGAAAAAGTGAAGAGCAGACTTTGTGGAGCCCAGAATGGTTTAAACCCAATTAAGCGGCGTTGCCCGATGCTGTGCTATGCGCAAAGCCGTGCTAAAGCAGGTTTTACACAGGGGGGACTTGAAACAGCTAGAAATTGGTCCAAAACGGCTAATAGACTACCAGATTCTTGTGCTGGGAACACTCCTCCAGGGATAGATAGGCTGCTCTAAGCTCCCCACTGCGACTGGTGAACAAAGAAGCCTCCCCTTTATCCAAGAAAGGAAATGGGCAACACAGGAACTTGCCAAAAGTCCAGAATACAGCAAAGCCTGTATTTGGACTACTCTAGGTCAGGAAAGATGGGAAACCAGGATTTTTTTTTTTCTTTTTTGCAACAAACAGCAGGAAAATGCAATAAATATGTAACACAGGCTAGCGCACTTGAGTGTGTAGCCTCAGGTAAATGCAACAAACAGCAAACTTTAAAAGTGCAGGTGCAAAACAACTTTAAACAGTTTAAAACAGTTCAAGAATGCAGAAATACTTGCAGTTTAGCTAGATCGGACAGTTGCCCAGGTGGTAGTAGCAGGAAAAAAACACTTATCAGGTTAGCAGTCGCTCTTTTAGCCTCTCTGTTCCTAGCACCACTCTGCAGGACCACAAGGAGCTTGGCTGAGTAGTAACAAGTGCAAAAACCGCGCCAAAGCGTGTTTTATAAAGGGGGACATAAAGAGCTAGAAATTGGCCCAAAACGGCCAATAGACTACCAGATTCTTGTGCTGGGAACACTCCTCCAGGGATAGATAGGCTGCTCTAAGCTCCCCACTGCCACTGGTGAACAAAGAAGCCTCCCTTTATCCAAGAAAGGAAATGGGCAACACAGGAACTTTCCAAAAGTCCAGAATACAGCAACGCCTGTATTTGGACTACTCTAGGTCAGGAAAGGCGGGAAACAAGGATAATTTTTTTTGTTTTTCTTTCTTTTTTTGCAACAAACAGCAGGAAAATGCAATAAATATGTAACACAGGCTATCACACTTGAGTGTGTAGCCTCAACAGGTAAATGCAACAAACAGGACAAACTTTAAATTTCAAGCGCAAAAGCTGGCTTTAAAGCAGGGGGTTAGAAAAGATAGGAAATGGCCCAAAATGACCAATAAGCTACAGGTCACTGGGCTGGAACCACTCCTCAAGGGACAGATAGGCTGCTCAGAGCTTCCCACTCTCACTGGTGAACAAAGAAGCTTCCCCCTATCCAAATAAGGATATGGGCAACACAGGAACTATGACACAGCCCAGAGATCAGCAATATCTGAAGACTGGACTATTCTAGTTCAGTAAAGGCGGGAAACTTTTTTTTTTTTTTACAGAGTAGCAGAAATTAGGTACAGAAACACAGTGAATGCTTTAATTCGGCTAGCACACTTGAGTGTGTAGCCTACCAGTTAAACTAAGCAAAAACAAAAACAAACTTTAAAAGTGCAAAAAAACTCAGAAATACAGGCAGGAATGCAATAAAACAACGTTGCAGAGCTTATTTAGTTAAAGAAACAGAGAAGTCTATATATACAGAAAAGCAGCTAAAACACACAAACACTTCAGAGGCAGTGCAACCTAGAGCACTTGAGTTGTAGCAATATTAAGGCAATTACAGTTATAATAAATGCTCTGAAAAATACTCCTATATTTTTTTCTTTTTTCCCTTTTTTTTGAAAGGGAAAAAGGAGAAACAGGCGGCCTTATCAAATGTTCCCTCTGTATTGGGTAGAATGAGCTAATGACACTAGACTGGGAGGAATGTCACAGATCAGATTTACAGTAGGGGCGGGCAACTGCAAAGCCACCAAGTGTAAGAGTAAGACATCAAATGGGAGGGAGGAGACAGACAGTAAGCACTACAGAGAAAGTACAGTTTTGTACCTACCATAAATGTAGATGTCCGATAGGTATGCATCTGCAGTCATCACATATGGGTTGTCCTGCCTCAGGCAGCCTTTCGGTCGGCCGGATTCCAAAGTCTGGGTCCGGCGTCGGCTGATGTCGCACTTTCCCCGACGTCAGAGCGCCTGGGGTATAAAAGTATCAGCCGACGCCATCTTCCTCAGTTTTTCTTGCCCCAGATGCCAGGTGCCCTCTAAGGAAGGCTAAATTTGGAGAGATGCATTTAAAAATCCAAACATGCACAATAATATAAAAACAAATACAAACTGCTAAAACGATCACAGCACTCGTAGAAAAACTGTTAAGTCCAAAAAAGTGCCTGGACACGCTGTTAAGAGATCCACAGAAGTTTATTTCACAGATTTTAAAAAATGATGAACCACGCTGCAACCTAGTCTCCGAGATTGCCAGACCATTAAAGAATAAACGCTCTTACATACAACTTAAATCCCTGCGTTTTCGTCACTAAGACTTCATAAAAACAAATACACCATAATAGATCACCCCAGCTAGCTATAAGAGGGGTAAGTACCCAAGAAATACCACAGAGGGGAAGGAGGGAGGGTAAACCTGACTGCAGATGCATACCTATCGGACATCTACATTTATGGTAGGTACAAAACTGTACTATGTCCTTCAAGGATGCATCTGCAGTCATCACATATGGGATGAATACCATAGCCAATCTGGGGGGTGGAGGATCTATGTAAAGGATGGTGTAGCTAAAATGCCCTGCAGGACTGCTGTAGCAAAGCCTGCTCTGGATCTGGAATATAAAGGTAAATTGTAATGCTTGGAAAATGTATGCATGGAGCTCCATGTAGCAGCTTCTAAAATGTCCTTGGTAGCCGCCCCTCTTAAGAAGGCTGTGGAGGTGGCTGTGGCTCTGGTCAAATGAGTTCTAATGTTAGCTGGCACAGTTTTTCCATGAAAGGAGTAACAGAAACGAATGCAGTTTCCTATCCATTTGGAAATTGTCTGTTTTGAAATTGCTTTTCCTTGTGCACTAGCAGCATATGCTACAAACAGTTGGTCAGTTTTTCTGTTACTTTTAGTTCTGTCCAAGTAGTAGCGCAACTGCCTGTGTATGTCCAGGGTGTGCAGAAGCTTTTCCCCTTTGTTTTGTGGATTTGGAAAGAAGGTAGGCAGGTGAATAACTTGGTTTAATGAGACTCTGGATACCACCTTTGGCATAAATGAAGGACTGGTTCTCAAAGACACTCTGTCTTGATGAAAGATAAGAAATGTTTGCACTGCCATGAGGGCCTGTAACTCAGATACTCTTCTTGCTGAGGTTATGGCCAGAAGAAAAGCAGTCTTCCAAGACAGGAACTGTAGCTCTGCAGATGCTGCTGGTTCAAAGGGAGGCAGCGTTAGTTTTTCCAACATGAAGTTAAGGTCCCAAGTAGGCACTGGTGGATTCCTTGGGGGATTAATGTTTTTAATTCCTCTTAGAAACTGTCTTAGGAGAGGATGAGAGAAGACAGGTGGATCAGTATTGTACTCTGCTGAAATTGCTGAAGCATGAATTTTAATGGAAGAGTAAGACAGGCCATTGTGGAGCATTTCTGCCAAATATTCCAAGATATGTGCCATGTTCATAACTGTTGCATCTAGGCCCTTTGAGGTGCTCCAGGTGTGAAATCTTTTCCATTTTGCTGAGTATGCCTTTCTTGTGGAAGGCCTGCGAGCTTCCATGATGATATCCTTCACTCTCTTGGATAGCTTATCCTGGTGATGAATCAGGGTATTTTCCAGGCAGCTAGTTGCAATGTTTTCAGGTTGGAATGCAGAGTTTTGCAATTGTGCTGTGTCAGGAGAAGCGGCCATTGTGTAAGAAGCCATGGTTTCGTCCGTGACATGCTCTTTAGCAATGGGTACCAGTGCTGTCTTGGCCAGTCCGGAGCTATCAGAATCAATCTTGGCTGCTCTGCCCCGATCTTCAGTAAGACCTTGGTCATTAATGGAAGAGGTGGGAATGCATACACTGTTAGAGTTCTTCCAGCTGAAAGAGAGGGCGTCCACTTTCCATGCTTGTGGGTGGTATGTCCTTGAGCAGAATTTCTCCAGCTGATGATTGTGTGGGGAGGCAAAGAGGTATATGTCCGGTCTCCCCCATGACTGTGTTATCTGATGGAAGATGTCTGGGTGCAGCATCCATTCGTGTGCATCCATGATGTTCCTGCTTAAGCTGTCCGCCAGTATATTGTCCTTTCCTGGCACAAACTGGGATTGCAGCTGCATATTGAGTGTCACTGATGTAGAAATAACTTGAAGGCCTCAACTGCATGCATCACTGCCAGCATTTCCTTTTGGTTTATGTGCATGCGTAGCTCTTTTTGTGACCATAGTCCTTGAATGCACCTTCCTTCCATGTGTGCTCCCCATCCGTGGTCTGAAGCGTCTGTTGTAATGGTTTGGCTGGCTATAGGTTTGCTGAAGGGCAGACCCCTGTTTGACTGGCTTGCTTGAGCCCACCACAGAAACTCCCTTTGAAGGCATGGGATGAGTGGTATCAAAGTTTCCAAGCTGTGACTGTGCTGAGTCCATAAACTCCTTAGGTACCATTGTAGTTTCCTCATATGTAGCCTTGCTTGAGGAATCAGAAGAATGCAAGAAGCCATGTAACCCAGGGCCTGCAGGATTTTCCTTGCAGTCAGCTGAGTTTGTCTTGACAGGTTTTTGAAGTAATCCGGTAGTTGACTGTTTTTCTTCTGTGAGGAAAGCCATTTGGGTGGTAGTGTCTAGATTCGCACCCAGAAAAGTTATTCTTTGGGATGGTACAAGTCATGATTTGTGAATGTTGACTGTATATCCCAAGGCCTGAAGAAGGTGGATGGCATAATTCAAGTGTTTTACCAAAATTTGCTGGCTGTCCGCTTGTAAAAGGCAGTCGTCCAGATACGGGTATATTTGCATCCCCTGAAGTCTGCAGTGTGCAATTACTGATGCCAGGCATTTCGTGAATACTCTGGGCGCAGTAGATAAGCCAAAGGGCAATGCTGAGAATTGATAATGCTCTGAACCTGCAAGAAATCTGAGGTGTCTTCTGCAGCTTTGTCTGATAGGGACATGCAGGTATGCCTCCTTGAGGTCCAGAGTTACCAGCCAAGACCCCTTGCCCAGCATGGGAAGGAGTTGCTGTAGAGTCAGCATTTTGAATTTTGGCACAATGAGATAAGTATTTAGTGCGGACAAGTTGAGAATAGGCCTCCATTGCTTTTCTTTTCTTGGAACAAGGAAGAGTCTGGAATAAAATCCTTGGCCTTGTTCTGAGAGGAACCTTTTCTATTGCTTTCATTTGCATTAAGTTTGAAATTTGTTTCAAAGCCTCTGCCCTTTGATTTGGTGGCAGGTCTGGCATGCCTTTTCTTTTCGGTAATGTGTGGAAATGGAACCTGTATCCTTTGTCTATTATTTGTAGTGTCCATTTGTCCCTTGTAATAATGTGCCAATTTTCTGTAAATAAGGAAAGCTTTTCCAGTGGAGCATCCAGAAGCTTTGCTTTAACATGGTCTGGCAGAGATTGTTCCTTCAGCCAAGCATGCCTACATATGATTGCACCTGTCATAGCTGACCTACATGAAGCTTCCAATGCATCATAACCACACTGCAAGAAATGGTTGCTAACCTGTTGAGAATTATGTACCAGATCCTGAAGTGATTTACGATCTAGGGGTTCAGGTGAAGACAGTTTTTTATGCAATTCATCTAACAAATACTCTTGGTACTGTATCATATGAAATTGACAGTTTAAAGCCCTCATAGAAAGGGTAGCAGAAGTATACACTTTTTTACCCCATCGCTCTAAAGCCCTGGACTCCCTTTCAGAGGGGAGTGGGTTTTTTGAAGTGACAGCTGCAACCCCTTTAGGGCCCTGGGAAATAGTTTCTGGATCAGCAGAGTGGGCCTTGTAAAGGAAAAGATGAGATTCCGGGACCCTGTAATACCTATCGGGGTTGGCAGGGGCCGGAGGAAGAGTGTCAGGGGTTGTGCTAGACTCAGAGTACACATCATCAATGACATTCAAAACAGGGGGAATAGCCAAAGGTCTATGCTGAGGCAAATGCAAGAAGGTCCTTAATCTTTTCCTGGAATCAGAGAATTCCTGGCCCTGCCATTGGAAATGCTCCCTCATAGTGTGCAGAGTTTCCCCAAAAGACAGCTCTTCAGGAGGGGAGGCCGAAGGGATAGATTCCTCTGCATCAGAATCCTCATAGGCCGAAAAAGCCTCCTCCTGGTAGTCCGAAAGAGCAGAGCCATCAGAAGCCTCATCTGAGGAATGTGGATCAGAGGGCTCAACCCTGGGCCTTTTTTCTATAGGAGGTAGAGAGCCCCTGTCCGGATGAGGCTGAGAGCCCCTAATTAATGAAATAAGGTCCTCTGCTAGACTAAGAATCTGAGAACCTGAAGTGGGTTCCCTGAGGGATAACCCTGGGAGGCATAGATTTAGAGAGTTTAGCAGCTTTAGCCCTAGAGAATGCCTTAATAGACATGGATGCAGGAGGCCTAGCTGCACCACGTGCTGGAGTAGTTTTGTCTAAGGGAATGGTGTCAGAAGGTTCCTGGACACTAGATTCCAAAGGAGATTCAATAACCGATACAGAAGTGGCCTCCGGGGCCGAGGTTGTCGGTTGTACGGTTTCGGTGGACGGAAGTACCAAGGACTCTGTTTCAGCCGAGACAGAGACACTCGCGGTAGGCCTGGCCATGGTTTCAGCCGAAACCGCGGACCGCGTGTGTCGGTCCTTGTCCTTCCGTTTCTTTATTAAATGTGAAGTCGGAGTCTCCGACGGCATATTATAAGCAAAACTAGCCCCAAAAAATTCCTCTGCAAACCCCGCCCGACGTCTAAGGGTGCGTCGGTTGAAGGAAGCACAGGCGGGACAGGCCGAGACGTCATGGTCTGGTCCTAGGCAAGGTAGGCAGTAAGAGTGGAAATCCTTATGAGGTATTTGTTTCCCACAAGTTAAGCAATTATTAATTTTATCTGACATCGGCTGAGGCAAGAAAGAGTCCCCAACAGGGTACTTAGCTTTTGAAGTCTTCGGTTTAGCTGAATTACAGGAGCTGGCCGACCGGCACTTGCGAACTGCTTCTGCTTCGGGCACCACGCGGCAAGAAAGACTGAGGAAGATGACGTCGGCTAATGCTTTTATACCCCAGGTGTTCTGACGTTGGGGAAAGTGCGACATCAGCCGACGCCGGACCCAGACTTTGGAATCCGGCCGACCGAAGGGCTGCCTGAGGCAGGACAACCCATATGTGATGACTGCAGATGCATCCTTGAAGGACATCAAGGATATTCCTGAGCACCATCGAGACCAGATCCAATTTGTAAGGAGTAATAAAATATGGGGAGTAGTCCAAGTAGCTGCTGTACATATGTTATCTAGTGAAGCTCTAGACTGAAAGACAGCTGAAGTGGGTATAGACCTTGTAGAATGTACTTGGACAGTTTTAGGCAAGGTTAATTTATTATCACCAATGAAATGCAGTCTTTCAGACACTTAAGAGTAATTGTGCTGAATGCAAACAAATAGTTGACTTGAGTTGTTTTATGTTTTTTGTTCTGTGAAGACAGAAACGTATGCATCTTCCAAGATAAAAACTTTAGATCACATTCCGCAAAGGGTTGGAAGGGAGAATGTGTCACTGCCTGAAGTACTAGGTTTAAGTCCCAAGGAGGAGTCGGAGCTTTGAACGAGGTTTTAACAGACGACTGCCTCTTAGGAACGATTTACAAAGTCTATGACAGGCTAAAGAACGTTCATCCAAACCACTACGAAAATTAGAGATAGCAGCTAACTGTAGTTCGATGGTGGAAGGAGAAGCTCCAGGGTTAAACAGTCTAAAAAAATCTAGGACACGTTCTATGGAAGCTGTTTTTTCAAGGCCCCAAATGGTAAATCTCTTCCACTTACTAGAATACAGTTTTCAAGTGGAAGGTTTGTGAGCTGATAAAAAGGATGTGGCATAATAGAGAAGAAATAATTGGGTGCCTGGCAATTAATGGAAATGGAGGAACCATGCAGTCATCTTGAGGTTCAAAATGCTTGGGTGTACAAGACTGTCTGGATGGGACAGGAGATCTGGCACTGGGTCCAGAATTTAAAGGTTGTCAAATTAGATGAGGACAAAGGAACCAAACCTGTCGAGGCCAAAAGGGAGCAATGTGGATCACTGTGCTCTTCAACTGTAGTGCTTTCCGTTACAATTTGGGAATTAGAGGTATCACAGAAAGGCACAGAGGAGACGGGGGGGGGGGGGGCAATAGTGGAGGAGAGCATCTCTGGGTGACTTTCCCAGAGGGGGAAATCAGGGCAAAGTAATTGCTGCGCTTGTTGTTTAGGGGAGACGAACAGATTGCAGCAAGACTGACCCCACAGACAGAAAATCATCTTTGTCATTTTTGATGGAGAGATCACTTGTGAGGCTAAAGGATGCATCTGCAAAGTTTGTAGGCTTGACTGCAATCAGACTGGAACTCCCTGGAATGTGTGTCGCTATCAGAAAACAGTTGGAAGCAGTCGGCCACTTACAGACTCTGAGGGTTTCTCGACAAAGTGGGTAAGACTTGGTTCCTTCCTGCTTGTTGATGTACCAAACCACTGAAACTGTCTGAATTGCAATAATTCCCTGAGGAAGAGCGGTCTGAAAGGCCTGCAACCCAAGAAGCACCACTCTTACCTCCGGACAATGATGTGCAAATTGGCCTCTAATGAGGACCAAGTGCCCTGGACTGTCTTGCCAGAAAATGCACCACCCACCCCATCTGGGAGGCATCCATGATCACTATGGCCATGGGTTCAGGAAAAAGTAAGGGACGACAGTGAAAAAGTACAGTTGTGTACACTTACCATAAATGTAGATGTTCGAGGGTATTCACTGTTGCAGTCATCATCTTTGGGTTATATGCTTGCAGTAGCCCTCAGTCGGCCTGATTAACAAAGTCTTGGGTCCTGCATCGGTTGCTGTCCCTTCTTCCATGACGTCGGGTCGTCAGGGGTATAAAACATGCAGCCGACGCCATTACGTCAGTTTTTCTTGCCCCAGATGTCAGGTGCCCCCTTAATGGGAAGCAATTAAATCTATAAATATACAAGGTTATACCTCCAACAAAAAAGCAAATACACCAAAAAGCTTTTGAAGATAGCAAAGGAAAGTAGAGGTATATCCAAAAAAAAAAAGAAGGGGCTGGAGGGAGGGTAACCAGGACTGCAACAGTGAATACACTCTAACATCTACATTTATGGCAAGTGTACACAACTGTACTATGTTCTTCGTGTTTCACTGTTGCAGTCATCACTTTTGGTTAAATTCCCAAAGCTAAGAATGGGAGGAGGAATTTAAATAGGATTAGGACCAGCTAAAAGGCCCGACAAGACTGCAGTGGCAAAGCCAGCTCTGGATTTAGAGAAAATTGGCAGATGGTAATGCTTGGTGAAAGTATGTACAGAACTCCAGGTAGCAGCTTCTAGGATGTCCTTGGTAGGGATGCCTCTGAGAAAGGCTGTAGAGGTCGATGCAGCCCTCGTAGAGTGGGGTCTGATCCCCTGTGGGATGGGTTTTCCATGGTGTTTGTAGCAGAAATGAATGCAATGGCCTATCCATTTGGAAATGGTTTGCTTTGAAATAGCCTTCCCCTCTGCCCCTGCAGCAAATGCCACCAGCAATTGTTCAGATTTCCTTTGAGGTTTAGTCCTGTCTAAGTAAAATCTAAGTTGTCTGTGCACATCTAAGGACTGCAGCATCCATTCCCCTTTGTTCTGTGGATTAGAAAAGAAGGTTGGCAAATGAATAGACTGATTAAGTGCCACACTGGATACCACCTTGGGCATGAAGGAGGGACTGGTCCTGAGGGACACCCTGTCCGCATGAAAGATGATGAAAGGCTCCACTACCATGAGGGCCTGTAATTCAGATACCCTTCTTACTGAAGTGATTGTTAAAAGGAAGTCTGTTTTCCAAGAAAGGAATTTTAACTCTGCACTTGCAGCTGGATCAAAAGGAAGAGTGAGTTTTTCCAATACAAAGTTAAGGTCCCAGGCTGGAGATGGGGCTCTCCTGCATGGTCTTAAGGTTTTGGTCTCTTTGAGGAAGTGCTTGAGCAGTGGATGAGAGAAGAGGGGTGGTTCTGTGTTGTAATGAGCTGAAATGGCTGAGGCGTGAATTTTGATGAAGGAAAAAAAGGCCCTTATGAAGCACCTCACTTATGTATTGAAGAATCTGAGGTAAATTGGGCGCTGCTGTGCCCATCCCTTGAGTTTGGTTCCAAGCACAGAATCTTTTCCATTTTTCAGCATAAGATTTTCTAGTACTAGGCCTCCTTGCCTCCAAAATGACATCCAACACTTGTTTACTGAGGGATGGTAAAGGAGAGATTAGGTAATTAGCCAGGCTGCCAGGTTCAGGATTTGAAGCTGAGTGTGCAGGGTCTGGCTCTCCTGCTGTGACAGCAGGGTAGGGGGTCTGAGGCAGGTGCCATGGAGTCAGCAGTGAAACTGCGCAAGAGGGGGTACCAGTGTTGGCGTGGCCCGTCTGGTGCAATCAGTATCGTCCTTGGTTTGTCCTGTTTGAGCTTTAGTAGTACTTTGGAGAGGAGAGGCAAAGGAGGAAAGGCATAAACTCATAGATTTTTCCAGCTGAAGGACAGAGCATCCACTTTCAGAGTTTGTTTGTGGGGAGTCCTTGTGCAGAATTTGTCCAATTGGTAGTTCTGAGGGGAGGCAAATAGGTCTATATCTGGGCTCCCCCATTTGTTTATCAACATGTTGAAAGCCTTTGGTTCCAGTTTCCACTCGTGTAGGTCCATGAAATTTCTGCTTAGTTCGTCTGCCAGTGTATTTAGTTTTTCTGGCAGGAATTGAGCCTGTACATGCACTTGGTAGCTCAAGGCTTTGTTCCACAGGGCCATGGCTAGTCTGCAGAGGGGGTAAGAAAGGGTACCCTCCTGCTTGTTTATGTACCACATAACAGTGGTGTTGTCCGTCTTTTCCATTAATGGAAGAATGTGGTCCTTTAAGGCTGTCAGAGCATTCTGTACAGCTTACATTTCTTTTTGATTAATATGCAGGTGCATTTGACTTGGGTTCTATTTGCCCTGAATGCACTCCCCTGCCAAGTGAGCCCCCCATGCATAGTCTGATGCATCTGTTGTTAGGGTTTGGGCGGCAGGGAGTAGAGTGAATAATAGCCCCTTATTTTGGTGGCAGGCCACTGCCCATCAAAGGAACTCTAACTGTAGGCAAGGTATGATAGGAATCATTGCTTCTAGATCCTGAGAATGTTGACACCATAGGCTTTTTACATGCCATTGTAGTTTCCTCATATGCAGTCTTGCATATGGAATTAGTAGAATGCAGGAGGCCATGAACCCCAAGGCTTGCAGTATTTGCCTTGCAGATATATCAGGGTTTTTGTGGCCATTAGTTTGAAGTAAGTTGTCAAATGAATTTGCTTCTCTGGCATGAGAAAAGCAATCTGGGAAGTTGTGTTCACACTTGCGCCCAGGAATATAATTTGTTGACAGGGTACCAGATAGGATTTATTTTCATTTATGGTGTACCCCAGACAAGTTAGTACCTTTTGCACAAATGCCAGATGATTCAAAAGTGTGTCCTGGCTTTCTGCCTGAATTAGACAATCATCCAGGTATGGGTATATTTGAATATTTGCCTGCAAAATGCAATGACTGGAGCTACGCACTTTGTGAATACCCTGGGCGCAGTAGATAAGCCAAAGGGCAGTGCAGAGAACTGATAGTGCATGTAGTCTGCTTTGAAGCATGGGTAGCTTCTGAAAGATTCCCTGATTGGGATGTGCAGGTAGGATTTCTTTAAATCCAGTGTTGCCAACCAGGCATTTTTGCCTAGCATAGGAAGTAACTGGTGAAGAGTTAGCATCTTGAATTTTGGAATCACCAAAAAGGTGTTTAAGATAGAAAGGTCCAGGACAGGATGCCATGAGTCGTCTTTCTTTTCCTCTTCTGGTATAGTTTGAACAGCCTTTATGCTTAAGAGAGAGAGTACTCTCTTTTGAGCCTCTGCCCATTGATTTGGGGGTAGATCTGGCCAACCGTTTGGGGTTGGTAACATGTGGAAGTGAAATCTGTATCCTTGGGAAACTATTTAAAACCCATTTGTCCTGGGTAATGAGTTCCCAATTTTTTACCTTCAGAGCAATCTTTCCCCCTAAAGGAGCAGTCAGTTGAGAAGTGCATGGAAGTTTTAGTTTTAAAGTTAAGTCATTGAGACAATTTACCATAGGGGGGAGTCTTACTACTCCCCGATTTGGAAGTGGGAGCCCCCCCACTGCTTAGTCCTATGCATACCCTGGGACTGAAGCCTGGGTGTTCTGCTGGTTCTGGGTTTGAACTGAGAAGGCCTGGAAGAGGCAGGAAAAGACCAATTCTTAGAGGGCCAATGTCTACTAAATCTTGGAGGCTGTACTTGTAGGAAATTATTTAACAGTTTGCGTAGATTTAGCTTTCTCCTCAGTCTTTTTAAGAACTTCTGCTTTGTTGCCAAACAGGCGGTCCTGATTTAAGGGAGCATCCAGCAATTTAGCTTTAACATGATCTGGCAAAGATTGCTCCTTAAGCCAAGCATGCCTTCTAAGTACAGACCCAGTGACAGCAGCCCTGCAAGCGGACTTAAGTGATTCAAAACCACATTGCAAAGTATGCTTTCCAACCTGTTCAGCAGAATGCATTAAATCCTATAAATCCTTATTTTTAGCACAGTCAGGAATCAACATCATTTTCTGTTTAAGCAATCCAATAATATGCTGCTGATATTTTAACATATGAAACTGGCAGTTTAAGGCCCTAATGGCCAAAGTTGCAGAAGTGTATATCTTCTTACCCCATCTATCCAGCACCCTGGAATCTCTATCAGAGGGGGTAGGATTTTGGCAGTAGTGGTCTTAATGCCCTTGGGTCCCTGTGAAATGGTCTCAGGATCCGCAGTACGATTTTTAGAGAGGAACTCGTGAGAGTCAGGTACCCTGTAACACCTATCAGGTTTTCTGGGAGCAGGAGGTAAAGTGTCAGGGGCCACGCTAGATTTTGAGAAGGCATCATCTACAATGTCCAGTATAGGAAGGATAGCTAAAGGCCTGTGTTGAGGCAGGAGTAAGAATTCACTAAGCCTCTTTTTGGAGTCAGAGTAATCCTGGCTTTCCCAGCGGAAATGCTCCCTAAGAGTATGCAAGGTTTCACCAAAAGAGAAATCCTCTGGGGGGGGGGGGGGGAGCAGAGGGAATGGAGTCCTCTGCATCAGAATCCTCATAGGTAGACAAGGGCAAATCCTGGTCATCAGAAAAAACAGAAATTTCAGAATCCTGATCAGAAGGAAAGTCAGTTCTAGGTCTTAGAGGGAGAAGGGTGTCTTCCCCTGATTAGAGTAATCAGGTCTTCAGCCATTCTTATAATTTGTTTTTTTAGGTATAGGGGCCTGACCATGCAGTCTGGGCGTCGGTTTTCTGGGCATGGATCAAGTTCTAGGCCTTGAAGAAGAAGATGGCGTTGGTTTAAAATGCAAGTCAGTAGGCCTGAATACACCCTCAGAAGCCGGTGCCTGCACAGTGGCTCCGGACCCATCCAAGGTAGAGACATCCGCAGGTTCCGCAGTCGTACAAGCATTTCGCGGCATACTGGACTCCGAATGCATCTCAGAAGAGGCCAGCAAATCTGCAGTGGCGGGTATCAGGGGCTGCAAAAGCACCTCACTGAGTACCGGCGAACTGGCGACTAGCTTAGGAGAAGCGTCGTCGGCAGCTTTGGAACTATGCGGTCTGTCTCTGTCTTTATCTTTGCGTTTTTTCAGAATGTCGGTAGTCGGGTGGCTTACCGAAGCCATTTCTGGATAACTGAACACAGTACCAAAATATTTAGATGCTTAAATAAACCAACGGCGAATAGTACGAGGTTTGAATAAGGCACAAAACCAACAGTGAGGTACGTCGTGGTCTGGGCTTACGCAAGGAATGCAGTACGAATGAAAATCTTTCCGAGGTATTTGCTTTCCACAAGAAATACAATTGTTAACTTTTACTGACATCAGTTTAGAGCAAGAAAAAGGTTCCCCAACAGGGTAACTTAGCTTAGTTGAAGACTTCAGATCTGAAACTCGAAAACGAAAATTTCAGGAGTCGGCCGACTGCCACTTGCGAACTGCTTCTGGCACCACACGGCAAGAAAGACTGATGTAATGGTGTCGGGCTGCATGCTTTATACCCCTGACTACCTGACATCATGGAAGATGGGACAGCAACTGGCGCAGGACCCAAGACTTTGATTATCAGGCCGACTGAAGGCTACCTGCAAGCAGATAACCCAAATGTGATGACTGCAACAGTGAAACACGAAGAACATCCTGGAGTCAAGATCTGCTCCCCAGAACCGCCAGGGTATCAATGCCTCCGGGAGGTCTACGGTTCAGAAATAACCGAAGAGCTCAGGTAACTGCAGGCTCCAAAGAAGCAAACAAGTCAGGAACAGACACAGTCACTGCTGGGAGATTCGGAACAGAAGACTCCAAGACCTCCAAGGCGGTTAGAGTTGTTGAAGTCAATAGTGTGAAAAAGTCTTGGTACCAAGACCAGAGAGAATAGGTAGCAAAGGTAGGCCTGAAAGCCCTCTAGCCCACAACATTTTATTTACCAGCTTCTCCACATCAGGTTTAGAGACACCTTTGGTGGAGCAGATAGTTCCCCAGCAAAGGGATCTATTGATGGAGAGCATGTAGTTCTAGGTAGAAAGATCTCAGTTGGCGAGACAGTTGCCATTTCCTATACTGAGCTCTTCGACATCAAAGGGTTCAAAGTTGTAATTGGTGCCGAAATGGTCGGAACTTTCAGAACCAAAGTCTTTAATTTTTTTGGCTTTCGGAACCAATGGGGAGGTCAGAACCGAGAGACTTCACTTTTCAGATTTATCAATACACGAAAAGGAGGGCCACACTTCTGGCATTTTTTGAAACGGGGGGGGGGGGTCTTAGTCTTCTCAGCCATGAGAAGAAGCTGAATAAAAGGGCAAAGATCAGCTAAAGGAGAAAAAATTTAAATTTACAAAATTACAGACAGGAATTTATATTTTTACTATTTTTATATTTAGACAGGTGAAGGGGCTTATCAGCAATGATAGATTAAAGAAAAACACGAAAGGGGGGAACCATCAACAATGATAGCAGGGAATACAGAAAAGTGTAAAAGGGAAGGGAATATTAAGTGTACAAATACAGATTAAAGCAGAAACTTTAGAAACTTTTAAGAAAAGTAGAAAAAACTTGACAAAAAATTTACCTAAACCAACTACGCTTGAGAATAATTGCTTGAAGTGACCATTTTGGAAAGTGGCAAAAGAGATCAGAGGTAATTGAGAGAGAGAGGGATTCTGGGTAATGGTGAAGCTCGAAAGTTTTTGTCACGAGCTGTAGTAATGGCAGAGTCGGTTCCGATATCGGAACAGATTCCATCTTTCAAGGATGGACTGAAGATTGACAACATCAGATCAAAATGTTTAAAATATGCGCGCGTGTGTGTGTGTGTATATGTAAGTATATATATATGCATACATTTTTTTTTTTTTTAATTACAGCAGAAAGATCATAATAAATCTCAATAACAGACTGATAGGACGGTGGGCCTGAAATAGGGCTTATCTGAGTAGTAAGCCTGAGAAATCTGGCTTTCATTGTCAAATCATTGTCCAAGTGCCTCCTTTTACAATGGCGTTTGTGAGGAACCTCATCGGGTGGACTCTCTGGGGAGGGCTCGCAAATGGTTTCGTGTTCCTCCAGGGGAACTGGCTGGGGCACAATAGACACAGGCTGTCCCTGGGGGGACTGGATGACGGAAGACAAACCCAGCTGCGAGGGGCAGGGATGTACCCTGAGGAAAGAACGAACGCCGAAGGAGAACCGGTTTCCCTGAAACTGGTGGTGTGGGTATCCGCGACCCTCGGATCCGACGAAGGGATCTGGGCCGAAGTTGGAACGGCCGGACCCAAAGGGACGGTATGCCCCGACCACAACGAAGCCTATGACACACTCATCCCCTCGGATCCGACGCTCAACTCTCAGCTCTGAGAGCTTGGATCCAAAAATGGATCCGACAGACTCGAGGGCATGGCCGGTGTCGAAGTAGAAGGTACCATCGGCGCCGGCCCCTGACTCCGGGGCTCCTTGGATCCATAGACTCCGAAATCTGACGGTGGATCGGAGAAGGAGCTATCGGGGTGAAAAACGGAGCCGAACTCCCCGCACCGGTGGGGGTGGGCCAGCAACACTCCCATCTGCAGTTGAGTTTGTAGAAACCTTCACATCATCCGATCCATATCTGCTTCAGAGATGCTCAGAGTAGATCACGAGAACGCCACCAATGACCGGCCGGGAGGGCCGACGCGAAGACGACAGAGGATGGTCAAGCCTCCGGCTCCAGAGAAAAACGTGGTGAATGGAGCAGAGGGGAGGCTGGCCTAGTAACTTTGACAGGAGACAAAATCACCTTAGCGGGAGGGGCCGTTGGATCCAACTCGGCCTGCCGCTTGCAGCCCTTCTCTCTAGATCTTTTTCCTTTTCTGTTTGTCTCTGTCTCCCTGTGTTTTTCTTTCATTCTCTCTTTATTCGCCTCTCTCTCTCCCTGAGGTAAGGTGGGAGGGTGAGTACCGGACAGGGGAGGAGGGCTGGAAGGCTGGATAGCTATAGCCGTGGCTGGCGAAAAAGCTGTGGAAGCAGAAGAAGCAGAAGTTGATTCCATGGGTAGACCACCTGCCAGAATCACCTTGTTCCTGCAATCCCGCAGGGCTCGGGGTTTGAATGCCGCACAGATTTTGCGGCCGGATGACAAATGAGGCACCCCCAAGCAAACTACACATAGAGTGTGACTGTCGGCTGGTGACAGCTTGTGGCCACACTCTGTGCACCTAGAGAAAGTCACTGTCTGACTTTCCGACATAGTACGCGCGCGCACACACACACACACACACACACACACACACACACACACACACACACACACACACACTCTACGGGCGGGAAGAAGGAGGGCCTACCCTGACAGAAAGTTAACAACTTTCTAACTCACAAAACGAAAAATCTAGCGAGGAAAAGAACCCGGTAAGGAGAGAGAAACTAATAACTATATATATATATATAAATGAGATCCGAGGATTGGAAGGAAGTTGCAGTGTAGTATCGGTGGGGGGGGGAGCTTGGATCTTTTTGCTTGGTATGCTGCAGGCTCGGATCCATTCCGGATCCGAAACCCACAGGTTGCTGATCAAATTAAGTTAACTACTTCAGATATAAAGTTTTGCAGGACTCAAGTTTCAGGTTTAAAGAGAAATGGGGCAAACCTCTCCAGCAATATAAACTTTCCCAGGGAGTCGCTATCTCTCTGACTGGCGGCTTCAGAAGGAAAGCAGTTCTAAGAAATGCCTTACACACTGAGAAAAGTCAAATATACAGAATCCTGACTAATGTGATAATTGGAGATTGCATCTAACTGAACTATAGCAAAGGGATAAGAAGTTATGTACCTACCATAACGTTCCATGTTAGTTGTCTTCTTCTTGCCTTCTTTCTTGCTAGTTGGGTTCGGAGCCAATCCTCGGCTCGACTCAGCCATCTACTAAAGCTCGAGAGCTATTTACTGGCTCGAGGCTTCCCCATATCCCACAATGCTTGGCGCTAGATACCCAGATCTCGTTTGGCAGAGCTAACACCATAGAAAAATTTCAAGGACACCTGTCCAAACTACAAGGTTTACCTACAGTAGTAAAACAGAGGAAGGACGTAACCCAGATAAGAATTAGCCAGAGGAAGAAGGCCTCAAAAAGGGACTCTTCTTGGTCTGCCAGGCTAGGAGGATGGAGGGTGGGACGCAAGAAGAAGGCAAGAAGACAACTAACATGGAACGTTACAGTAGGTACATAACTTCTTAATGTTAAGTTGTCTACCTCGCCTTCATTCTTGCTGGTTGGGACCGCGTCCCTAGCACCTTAGTCCTGGGTGGCTCATCGGAACAGACTCTTGAGCACAGTGGAACCAAAATCAGCTCCAACTCCTAGAGGCCATATCCAACTTATAATGTGAAATGAAAGTATGAGGAGTGGCCCATGTGGCTGCAGCACAAATAGATTCCATTGGTAGTCTTGCTTGAAAAGCTACCGAAGTAGCTAACGCTCTGGTGGAATGACCTTTAGGTTTAGTAGGGAGTTCTTTACGTCTCAGTTGATAAATCAAAGTAATAATGGAGGACAACCACCTGGATAAGGTTACTTTAGAAATTGGTAGTCCCTGTTCGCCCTCAGCACAGGACAGGAAGAGTTGGTCTGATTTTCTTGTTTGTTTAGTCCTATCCAAATAAAAACATAATTGCCTATGAACGTCCAATTGGTGTAACTTTTGTTCAGCTTTGTTCGAATAGTTGGAAAAAAAGACAGATAGATCAATAGCCTGATTCAGGTTTGTTTCGGAAGGTATCTTGGGCAGAAACGAAGGATTAGTCCTGAGTGAAACTCTATCCTTATGAAACACAAGGTAAGGAGGACGAATACAGAGGGCTTGAAGTTCCGAAACTTTCCTAGCTGAGGTGATGGCTACTAAAAAGAGAGTCTTCCAGGAGAGTAATTTTAAGGAACAGGAAGCTGCAGGTTCAAAGGGGGGAAGAATCAAGGAAGCTAATATCAAGTTTAAATCCCACGGAGGCGGGGGATCTCTGACCGGGGGCCTAAGCAAAATAGTCCCTTTAAGAAAGGCCTTGCAAAGTTTCTGGGACATGATGCTGGTTTCTGACAGGCCAGCGTGGAAATTTGCAATAGCAGCTAATTGGACCCTAATGGTGGCAGACGAGGAGCCAGCTTGAAAAAGTTCTGCTAAAAAATCTAGAACATGATGTTTAGGAGCTGTAAAGGGATCTATATTCCTAGCCTCTGCCCAGAAAGAGAAACGTTTCCACTTACTAGCATAAGTCTTCCTGGTGGTAGATTTGTGTGAAGAAAGGATGACTTCACGCACTGGCTGAGAAATATGTGGAAGTCTGGCTAAGGTTGGAAGTGGAGCAACCAAGCAGTGAGGTTGAGAGACTGAAGGGATCGGTGCAGCCAGCCCGACTGATGGACCACGAGGTCTGGTACTGGGTCCAGATTCCAAGGCTGCTCCAGCAGGTGATGATGCAGGAATGGGAACCAAATTTGTCGAGGCCAGTAAGGGGCAATGAGGATCATCCTGGATCCCAATGCAGTCGCCTTCTGAATTAGCGTGGGAATTAGGGGAAAAGGTGGGAATGCATACAGAAGACCTGGGGCCAATCGTGAACTAGAGCGTCTCTGGGGGAGTGGCCGGGAAGGGGGAAGAGAGTGAAGAAATCGTCGCACTTGCTGTTGAGAGGAGTTGCGAAAAGGTCGCAGTAAGGTTGACCCCATCTGCGGAAAATTTTGTCCGCTACTGACTGATTGAGAGACCACTCGTGAGGCATGAGAATAGCTCTGTTCAGCCTGTCCGCTATGACATTGGACTTCCCGGGGATGTGCATTGCTATCAGAAACCGTTGGGAGGAGATCGCCCACTGCCAGAGTCTTGAGTGCTTCTCGACATAAGGGATAGGACTTGGTTCCGCCCTGCTTGTTGATGTACCACACTACAGACATATTGTCTGTTTGAATTGCAATAGTCCCAGTGGGTAGAGAGTCCTGAAGAGCTTGCAACGCTAAAAGCACCGCTCTCATCTCCAAGACATTTATGTGCAGGTGGTACTCTAGAGGTTGCCAAGTGCCCTGGACAGTCCTGCCCTGAAAATGCCCCCCCCCCACCCGA
Organism: Protopterus annectens; assembly: GCF_019279795.1. Classification (NCBI taxonomy): domain Eukaryota; kingdom Metazoa; phylum Chordata; order Ceratodontiformes; family Protopteridae; genus Protopterus; species Protopterus annectens. Next base: position 140,067,373 of record NC_056740.1, read on the forward strand.
TCAGGGAGGCATTCGTGGTCACTGTGGCAACAAGAGGAGGAAGAACAAACGGTCTGCCCTGGAGTACTAGAGGGGAGACCATCCACCAAGCCAGGTGGTCTTTGCATGACTGAGTGATCATTATCTTGTGAGACATCGGCAGTAGCTGAAAGGACCATTGGGTAAAAAGCATCCACTGAAGAATCCGCATGTGAAAATGAGCCAGGGGAACTAGTATGATTGCTGCTGCCATGAGGCCCAACGTTTTTAGTACAAATCCTGCCTGAATCCTCTTGCACTGTAGTAAGACCTGCAGATGCCGTTGAATGTCTGACGCTCTGTTTAGAGGAAGTTTTGCGGACAGATCTTTTGTATTTAATCTTGCACCTATAAAGGTTATAGACTGACAAGGCGACAATGCAGATTTATTCTAAATTTATTGAGATACCTAGCTCGGAGCATGTTTGGATGGTATAATCCCTGGCTCGCAGTAGCTGATGCCTGGTGGAAGCAGTAAGGAGCCAGTCGTCTAGATATGGAAACACCTGGAATCCTCGCCATCTCAGGTGAGCCGTAACCACTGCCATGCATTTGCACACCCTGGGGGCTGTGGTGAGACCAAAAGGCAGGGCTCTGAACTGATAGTGTCTGGCTCCCAGCCGGAAGCGGAGAAACCTTCTGGAGCGCCTGTCCATTTTGATATGGTAGTACACATCCTGAAGGTCTATAGAGCACATCCAATTGTCCTGACCCAAAAAGGGTAGAATGGACTGAAGCGTGACCATCCGGAACTTCGTTCTTTGAACAGATTTGTTTAACCTGCTGAGATCTAAAATGGGTCTCCAGTCCCCTGTCTTTTTTGGTACCAAAAAGAACTTGGATCCTTGCTGGTCTGCTGGGACTGGCTGGATGGCCCTTTTTTCTAGCAGTTTTGTTCCCTTAGACTGGGTGGGACATCTGGAAGGGACTTGGTTGTTTGCACAGGGGTGTGGACAAAGGGGATTTTATAACCCTCAGATATGATGGACCGTACCCATTTGTCTTGTGTGAGGAGTTGCCATGCTTCTGCGTACAGTGACAATCTTCCCCCAACTGCCTCCGAAGGTGGACAGTTGGGCAGCCCCTCAGGGGTGCTGAAAGGGTTTGTCAGAGAAAGATTCTCTGCTACCCTGATTTTGCGGACCCCCTCTGCCCCTCGAGCGGCGTCTATTATTGTTCCCTCCTCTGCCCCTGGAGGGAAACTCGCCACGTGTGTCAGGCACGACTCCCTGGGGTTTCCGAAACCACATTTTCCCACTCTTCTGACCTTTAGGGTATGGTCTAGAGGGAGTAGAAAAACTGACTCCCACGGCAGAGAGAGTCTTGCCTTCCTGCTCACACCTGGTAAGGGTATCCTTCACCTGTGGTCCAAACAGAGCCGAACCATCGAAGGGGGTATTGGTGAAGGACGCCTTAAAGGGGTCAGCAAAGTTACATAACTGCATCCAGGCATGTCTTCTCAAAGCCACGCCTGTACCTGCGGCCCTACTCGCCCCATCGGCTGCATAAGAAATGAGCCGTATGGAGGAGTTGACGACTGAGTTAAGGGTCGCCAGCTGGGAGTTGATCTTATCTTGAGCTCCCGCAGCTGATGGATCCTGAAGGGTATCACCCAGTTCCTTGAGAAGATCCCTTTGAAGGCGGGTGAAGTGGCACAGATAATTCAGCGACCGCATGGAAAAGGTCGCTGAGGAAAACGTCCGGTTCCCATACCTGTCCATTGTCTTAGACTCTTTATTAGGAGGATGGACAGGCACCGAAGGGTCAGCCAACTCCTTCTTCATGTCTGCTGCCACCACCATGGCATCAATGGGGATACCTTTTGTCAAAAATTGTTTGTTGGGTGGGGCTGCAATGAACTTAGTGGGCCTACAGGGAGTTGGTTCCACTGTGTCCTGGGCTGACCACGCCCTTCGAGCCACTACTTCCATGAGCGGGTCGAAGGGTGGAGACACCCAGGAGGTGGAAGGGCGAGAAAGTACAGTTTTGTACCTACCATAAATGTAGATGTCCGAACTGGATAGCATCTGCAGTCATAACAACTGGGTTGTCCTGTCGTCAGGCAGCCCTTCAGTCGGCCGGATTCCAAAGTCCGGGTCCGGCTTCGGCTGATGTCGCACTTCACCCGACGTCATCTCTGTTGGTCTTCGGGTATAAAAGCATCAGCCGACGCCATTTTCCTCAGTGTTTCTTGCCCCAGATGCTAGTAGCCCTCTTGAAGGCTAAAATTTGGATAGATGCCAATGTTTCCAAAAAGATAGAGGTAAACACAAAAATAAGCACATTTGTACATATATACAAACAAATACACCATAAAAGACTCCCCCCCACCAGCTAGCTATTAGGAGGGTAAACACCCTAGGAGTACCACAGAGGGGAAGGAGGGAGGGTAATCCTGACTGCAGATGCTATCCAGTTCGGACATCTACATTTATGGTAGGTACAAAACTGTACTATGTCCTTCATGGATGCATCTGCAGTCATAACAACTGGGTAGAATACCATAGCCAACTAGGGGAGGAGGATAAAAGTAGATTATGGTGTGTTTAGGATCCCTTGCAGTACAGCAGTGGCAAACCCTGCTCGGGATCTGGAATATAGAGGCAAATTATAATGCTTGGCAAATGTATGCACGGAGGTCCAAGTAGCCGCCTCAATAATGTCTTTGGTTGCCACTCCTCGTAAGAAGGCTGTGGTAGTGGCTGTTGCCCTTGTAGAATGAGGTCTTATGTTCTGTGGAATTGGTTTTCCATGGAAGGAGTAACAGAATCGTATGCAATTTCCTATCCATTTGGAGATTGTCTGTTTGGAAATAGCTTTTCCTTCCCTTCCTGTTGCATAGGCTACAAAAAGTTGGTCAGTCTTTCTGCTATTTTTTGTTCTGTCCAAGTAGTAGCGTAGCTGTCTATGTACATCCAAGGGATGCAGGATTCTTACCCTCTGTATTGTGGGTTGGGAAAGAAGGTAGGTAGGTGGATTGCCTGGTTTAAAGACACTCTGGATACCACCTTAGGCATAAATGTAGGATTAGTCCTCATGGACACTCTATCTTGGTGGAAGATTAGGAAGGGTTGCACTGCCATTAAGGCCTGTAGTTCTGAAACCCTCCTTGCTGAAGTAATTGCCAGTAGGAAAGCAGTTTTCCATGACAGGTGTTGTAGGTCTGCTGTTGCTGCTGGTTCAAAGGGTGATAGTGTCAACTTTTCTAGCACAAAGTTTAAGTCCCAAGCTGGTAATGGTGGTTTCCTTGGAGGTTTTACATTCTTGATTCCTCTGAGGAACTGCCTGAGCAAAGGGTGAAAAACAGGTGGATCAAAGCTGTATTCTGCTGAAATAGCTGATGCATGTATCTTGATGGAGGAGTAGGACAGGCCTGAATGAAGAAGTTCGGCCAGATACTCCAGAATGTTAGGCATATCTATGTTTGACACATCTTTTCCTCTTTCCGTACTCCAAATGACAAACCTTTTCCATTTTCCAGCATAGTTCCTTCTTGTTGAAGGTCTGCGTGCTTCAAGAATAATGTCTTTAACTCTATGGGAAAGTTCTGGATTAGCTGCTGCTATGTGATGTTCCATGCAGTTAGTTGCAACGTTTTTAGGTTTGGATGTATGATGCTGTAGTTGTTCTGAGTTAACATCAAAGGCATCAGGGTATTGGCCACATATTGTTCGAGACATGCTCCTCAGCAGTGGGTACCAGTGTTGTCTTGGCCAGTTTGGAGCTATCAGGATTATCCTTGGACGTTCTTCCTTGATTTTTAGTAGTACTTTGTGTATCAAGGGAAGAGGTGGGAATGCATATGCTGTTAGGCCTTTCCAGCTGAAGGAGAGCGAATCCACTTTCCATGCTAGTGGGTGGAATGTCCTTGTGCAGAACTTTTGAGCTGGTGATTGAGAGGTGATGCGAATAGATCTATCTGAGGCATTCCCCATTTCTTTGAGATGGTCTTGAAGATGTCCGGTGCAGCTTCCATTCGTGGGCATCCGATGTGGTTCTGCTTAATATGTCTGCTAGAGTATTTTCTTTTCCGGTACAAATATTGCCTGTAACTGGATGTTGTAGCTGAGTGCCAGGGTCCACAGCTCCAAAGTCATTCTGCATAGGGGTATGAATGAGTGCCTCCCTGTTTGTTGATGTACCACATGACTGTGGTGTTGTCTGTCCTTATCAACTGGCCCTCTTGGAGAAATGGTTTGAACTTTTGGATTGCCAGTTTTACTGCCAGCATTTCTTTTAGGTTGATGTGCAGGTGAAGTTGATCCTGTGTCCACAATCCTTGCACGCATTTGTCCAGCATGTGGGCCCCCATCCTAGGTCTGAAGCGCCTGTTGTGATGGTCTGGCTTGCTTGACATCTGCGAAAGGGTAGGCCTGGGTTTGACTGACATGCCTGAGCCCACCATAGGAACTCCTGCTTTAAGCATGGAATTAGTGGGATTTCTGTTTCTAGGCTGTGTCTGTGTTGGGACCATAAATTCTTTAGGTACCACTGTAGTTTTCTCATATGTAGTCTGGCAAATGGGACCAAGATTATGCATGATGCCATGAAGCCCAAGGCCTGCAGTACTTTTCTTGCTGTTAACTTGTTCAGTTTTGTTAGTGCCAAGAAGTAAAGAGGGAGTTCTTTTGTTTTTCTGTAGTCAGGAATGCCATTTGTTTTACTGTGTCCAATTCCGCCCAAGAATGTCCTTGTTTGGGATGGTATCAGCCTTGACTTTTGTAAATTGACTGTGTATCCCAGTGCTTGTAGCAAGTAAATGACCCTTTGTAAATCTGTTGTCAGCTTGCTTTTGTTGTCCCCTTGTAGCAGGCAGTCGTCCAGGTATGGGTAAATTTGAATTCCTGTAGTCTGCAATGGGCGATTACTGATGCCAGGCATTTTGTGAATACTCTGGGCAGTAGATAAGCCAAAGGGCAATGCTGAGAATTGATAGTGCTCTGATCCTGCAAGAAATCTGAGGTATCTTCTGCAGATTGGTCGAATGGGGACGTGCAGGTATGACTCCTTGAGATCTAGAGTTACCAGCCAAGACTCCTTGCCCAGCATGGGAAGAAGTTGCTGTAGGGTCAGCATTTTGAATTTTGGGACAATGATGTATGTATTTAAGGTGGATAGGTCGAGAATTGGTCTCCAACTTTTTTCCTTTCTTGGAACTAGGAATAGTCTGGAGTAGAACCCCTTTCCTTGCTCTGCTGTTGGCACTCTTTCCACAGCTCTCATGTTTGCTAACTCCATTATCTGTTGTAGTGCCTCTGTTTTTTGATTTGGAGGTAGATTTGGCATTCCTCTTTTGACTGGTAAAGTGTGGAAGTGAAACCGGTAATCTTGATCTATGGTTTGTAAAATCCACTTGTCTTTTGTTATGTAGTGCCAGTTCTTTGAAAATAAGGTTAACTTTCCGCCTAGAGGAGCTGCTATTTGTTCCCTGGTAGGCGGATTTAGGTTAAGTCACTGTGGTTGTGCTGATGTAGTGGCAGTGGTTGTGTCTGTGCCTCTGTTGTTACCTTGCCACTGCCGCCCTCTGTAGGCACCTCGTCTGGATTGGTTTCTGCCTCTGGAACGCCTATTCCTGCCCCTTTGAAATTTTGTGGAGTCAGGAAAGGACCAATTTTGGCAGGCCAGTTCCTGCTAAACCTTGGGGTTGAACCTGCAAGAAATCTTTAACCGCTTGAACAGATTTTGCCTTTTCTTCCATTTTCTTCATAACCTGCTGGGCAGGTGTACCAAACAAACTTGTCTTATCCATAGGAGCATCTAGCAACTTAGCTTTAACATGATCCGTAAAGCTTGCTCCTTTAGCCATGCATGCCTTCTTATTACTGTGCCAGTCATGGCTGATCTAAATGAAGCCTCCAGTGCATCATAGCCACATTTTAAGGAATGGTTGCTAACCTGTTGTATGTTATTTACCATTTCTAATACATATTTCTTATCAAGAGATTCATCAGTGGTTAGTTTTTTAGTTAACTGCTCAAGCATAAACTCTTGGTATTGTATCATGTGAAACTGACAGTTTAAAGCTCTAGCTGAGAGAGTAGCTGAAGTGTAGACCTTTTTACCCCATCTGTCTAATGACCTTGCTTCCCTTTCAGAAGGAATAGGGTTTTTAGCTATGGTCGCTGCTACTGCCTTGGGACCCTGGGATATAGTTTCTGGGTCTGCAAGTGGGGCCTTGTAAAGGTGGTGATGAGTATCTGGCACCCTGTAAAATCTGTCTGGTTTGGCAGGGGCTGGGGGTAAAGAATCTGGAGCGGAGCAGACATCATTGAAAGCATCATCCACCACAGAGAGAACAGGAGGTATAGCTAAGGGCCTGTGCTGTGGGAGGTGCAGAAAGGTCCTAAGTCTTTTCTGGAGTCTGAAAAATCCTGTTGCTGCCATTGGAACTGCTCTCGCATGGCATGTAAGGTTTCCCCAAAGGAGAATTCTTCTGGTGGGGAAGCAGCTGGAATGGATTCTTCAGCATCAGAATCTTCAAAATTGGAGAAAGGAGCCTCTGGCTGGTCAGTTATGTCTGCTTCGCCAGCAGAATCATCAGAGGACACTCGCTCAGTGGGCTCTGCCCTAAGTCTCCTCTCTGGGGCTGAGAGGCCCTGTCTGGGTGAGATTGAGATCCTCTAATTAATGAAATTAAATCTTCTGCCAAAGTAAGCATTTGAGAACTAGAAGAGGGCCTGGTTGTGGGGGTTTAACAGGCACTGTCTTAGTAGTCTTGGCTGCTTTAGCCCTGGCGAAGGCCTTAATGGACATGGCTGCTGGAGGCCTAGCAGCACCACGTGCTGGGGTAGAGACATCCAAGGGAATGGTGTCTGATAAGTCAGTGGCAACCACCGTAGTGGATAAAATTTCTGAGGCCGATTCAAGAGTGGTAGCAGGGGCCTCAGTTGTAGAGATAGGTTCAGCTGTACTTTGATCAGTTTTCTCGGTTTCGCCGAAACCGAGACACTCGCGTTTGCTTAACCATGGTTTCGCCGAAACCGCGGACCGCGAGTGTCGGTCTTTATCTTTGCGCTTTTGGCAGATTGGGTAGTCGGAGGATCCGACGGCATAATGTACGCAAAATCAGAACCGAAAAACTGTTCTGCAAACTCCGACCGACGCCTAAGCGTCGCCGGTTGAAAGAAGCACAGGCCGAACAGGCTGCTACGTCGTGGGCTGGGCCTAAACAAGGCAGACAATAAGAGTGGAAATCTTTATGAGGTATTTGTTTCCCACAGGTTAAACAATTATTAACTTTTTCTGACATCGGCTGAGGCAAGAAAGAGTCCCCAACGGGTACTTAGCTTTAGAAGTCTTCAAGTAGTATTCGTAGAAGTAATCTCTGGATCCGACCGACCGGCACTTGCGAACAGCTTCTGCTTGGCCACGCGCAAGAAAGACTGAGGAAAATGGCGTCGGCTGATGCTTTTATACCCGAAGACCAACAGAGATGACGTCGGGTGAAGTGCGACATCAGCCGAAGCCGGACCCGGACTTTGGAATCCGGCCGACTGAAGGGCTGCCTGACGACAGGACAACCCAGTTGTTATGACTGCAGATGCATCCATGAAGGACATCCAAACGTGTCCAGGTATACCGACTCGTCCTCGGAAGGGTTAAGGGCAGTCCAGTTCACCCTCTGCTTAACGATCTCTAGGATGTCTGAAAAGGAGACATCCTCAGAGGGGGATCTTGGGGACCCTTCCGAATCATCCAAGTCGGTATCAGACGTGACTGACTCGGGGGAGTCGACATGTTTCCTCTTACATTTTCTCTTCCGAGGGGGCTCCTCTGAAAGATCAGGGGAGGCCTCGGAAGAGGAAGATATACCCAATGGGGCAACCTGGAGCGTCTGTTATCCACGCTTGGGGTCAGGAGGGTGGGCAGAGACCGATGCAGGCACCATGGGGGGAGAAGCCGAAGGGGCCGATCGAGGAGCCGACTCAGGAGTCAGCACGCTCATGACCTCAAAGGCGCCCCTATCAGGCAGAGCAGAAGGTCCCCGCTCCGAGGAGACGTGAACCCCTCCCGGCACCGAGAGGGATGGCTCCGAGGCTGATGTCGGGGCCGAGCTCACCTGCGCCGAAGCCCCGAGAGGGAGAACAGGGTTGGACAAGTTTCCAATGCCACTCGCCCCCTCGGAGCCGATGAGGGAGTCCCGGCGCCCAGATCCCTCCAACAAAGGGACCAATGAAGAGATCGGAGCAGACAAAGGAGCCGAAAGGTGTGGTATCAGCTCCAACGTTTCCAAGATTCGAGCCCCTACCAGCTCTGGCTCCGAACGCAAAGGGGGAGTAGGAGGAGGAATTGCTGAAGACACCAGGACAGCCACAGTCTATTGAGAAGGGCTAGTTAACATTTGGGCCAGGGCCTGCGATTTAAGGAGTCTACTGACCATCCTCTCCAAGTCATGATCAAATAGCCTGGAGGACCAAGAGGAGTGGGACCTATGGCTTCATTCAGATTGAAAAAATGGTGACCTCGGAGCCGAACGAACCGATTCTAGGGAAGGGGACCTAGAACGTTTTCGGCTCAAAGATGGTTCCAATACTAAAGTCGGAGCCGACTGAGGTCTAGAGATGTCGGCTCCAGCCGGAACCGAAGAGGAGGAAGATGCTCCGCCCGGCGACAGCTCCGAACTGGGAGCCGACGGTTTGGCAGGCTTTGAGGATTTCCCCGACTGAGGCTTCGCTGGGGATCCCTCTGGCTTAAGTAAGCCTCTCAAAATAAGTTTGTTGCAGGTGTAGGGAACCCAAGCAATACACACAAGAAGTGTGACCGTCTGTCAAAGACATCTTCTGACAGCACGAGTCACACTTCTTGAAGCCTGAAACTTTAGTATCCTTAGACATACTGTCAAGGGGATACTAAAGCGAGAAAAATTAAACTAGAGCTTAAACAAGGCACACAAAAACACTCACACACCCGCTCTAGTTAAGTTAACAATAATAACTACAAAACTATCACCACACTTAATAACAACAACAACTATCCTTAATAAAAATATACAAATACAATAAGGCTAAACACAACTCCTGTAAAGCACCAAAGGGGTGGGGTTAGCCACTAAAGAGAAGAAACAAGGGGGGGAAGGGAAGAAACTAACAAAAAACGAGTTTCCTAGGTGGGATAAACTAGGGGATACACAGTCTAACTACACTAAAAGGGAAGACGATCTAAATATACTAAAAATACAAGGTAAATTTCTAGCTAATACCAAAAAAACGGAATAATACGACCTGAGCCAGTAAAATCGCAACCTCGTAGCTGAAGCGGCAAACGAGATCTGGGTATCTAGCGCCAAGCATTGTGGGATATGGGGAGGCCTCAAGCCAGTAAATAGCTCTCGAGCTTTAGTAGATGGCCAAGTCGGAGCAGAGGATCGGCTCCAAACCCAACCAGCAAGAATGAAGGCGAGATAGACAACTTAACATTAAAGGAAAGTGAAGTCAATTTTTGCAGAAAGGAACTAAAAGAACTGATTAATCACAGCCCCAAACACACTAAACATGTTCTTTTTCTCATCAAGAAAGTCTTTATGTCTTTTTGTGTGAAACAGCTCAGACAAGGTAACACACTGCCCTAGTGAAAAGGTTGTCTGATCTAGCAAGACAAAAGAACTGCAACAGTCAAGCCTGACAGCTGCAGTGCACAGAGATGTGGATATTACTTCCCTGAAAGTGGCTGGAAGCGCACCTGAGAGAATAATAAAATAAGTAGGGCTGTAGCAAATGGATCCAGGACAGTCTTGGTCAAACGGTGGCAATCAGAATCACCTTGATTTTGTGGAACTCTGCCTTCTGAATGAACTTCACCAATGGAGAAATGAAGGAAGTAAACAAGACCTTAAGGTCAAGGCTTCAGTTAAAGTATTCTGAGTTGTCATTGGAAGGGGGTAAGGAGAGGGAAAATAACCTCATTTGATTTTTTGTTGTGGGTGCAAAAACCTCAGACACTGGGTTACACACTTCTGGAAAAGCATCCTTATTATAGATGGACTTGGGAACCATTCACAGTACAAAAGGATGCAGTGGATTACACTTTGTCTGCTAGATAGGGGTCCTCCCCTGAAAGTGGTCAAGAGGAAATGGCTGTGCAAGATTACCTACTGCATGGCACTCGAGTTTTTCTGCAAAGAGGACAGAAAAGGCCAGCCCACTTGTTAATATACCAAGCTACTATGCAAACAGGTAGACATGTTTCTCCTAGGCTGTAAACCTTGAAAGGCAAGCAGACAGGAAATGAATATCCTCATTTCCAAAACAATACGCAAACAAGACTCTTGTATGACCCCCATCTCTTGCACTACTGAACCTCCAAACTGCCCCACCTTCACCCAAGAGTAGATGTACACAGTAAGAATGTGACTACGAACAGTCTAAACAATTTTAGGTGTGACTTGCAAACACTGGGCAAATTCACTGAAGGAGGGATCTGACTTGATCGAACAACAATCCTGATGACAGATTCTATTGCGTCTTTTGGGTCTACTCTAAGATCTGTTTGTGAAACTGAGCATGAAAAACTAGAAAACTGTAGCCAACTTAAACCCCGCAGTTTTCAGATTAAAGCTCGGAGGCACAACATCTGAAGAATCCAAGAGAATATAGACTGTCCACTGCACCAAGGAGTACTTTCCAGCAAAGTGACTCTTCCTCAAGAAAGAATATCCAATAATCCTATAAAAAGTATGGACTGCATTTGTTCTGTCACTGTGCTATTCTTCATGATGCCTAGAATTGGCACAGCAGACATTAATTCATCATAGTTTCTCCACGGTAGGGATAGCTAGAAACCACTCATCTACGTAGGGAAAGTTCTTAGGTCAATTGTGTTGCTACCACAGCTATGCCTTTGGTGAAAACCCCGGGAGCTGGGAACAAATAGATGGATTCAAAACCAACAGTGACTGATTCCTATCCAGAAGTGTAAAAACTTTGACTCCTTGATTATCCTGACGAGTGGGTATGCATTTTGCAGGCTTCTACAAACACATCCAATCTCTGAGAGTTAAGGAAGAATCATCTGCACTGATCCCATCTGGAACAGCTTGGAGAATTAATTGATGTATGCTACTCCACTCTTGGGCCCAAAGACTTTCAAAATTCAAAATTAAAAAAAAAAAAAATCGAATAAAATCCGGATCTTCTTATCTATTGGGAACTCTTGAATGGACAGTTTTTCTAGGACACTTATTTCTAAATCTTATCACCCCTTCTAATGTGGTGGATAATTAGGAAGAGAGTAAACAAGGATGGGAAGGAAATTTTGTAGGATACTTATTTCTAATGTTATCACCCCTTCTAATGTGGTGGGTAACTAGGAAGAGAGAAAACAAGGATGGGAAGGGAATTTTGTAGCCTTGAAAAATACCATCTCTGATCTACCTATTCTGTGTGATGGCCTTCCACACAGTCAGATGTTGAGACAACTGACTGCCAACTTCCACCAGAGAGAGACAAGCATGTCTTCTGGGCTAGAGCGGGTTAAATAATCTTCATGGAGAACCACAAAAGCCCTGCCCCTGCTGAGAATTCCTTCCTTTAAATGGGTACCAGTTTGTGATTAGCCATAGCCTCTATGGCTCATATCAGACGACTTGTACTTCGTGTTGCTGGCCCCTGCCTGAATCAGAACTTGGGCCCCTTATGATTCATGGCAGAGACAGAATAATGTGATTGGAAGCAGATGCAGTGATCATTAAGGTCTTGCCATGTTGGTTACTTTCCTTTAACTTCTCTCTAGCCTGTGAACCAAACCAAACTGTTCAGTCCCATTAAAGATAAAGTGCAAATTATTTCTTTTTCAGTTCTTTCCCTCTGCTGTAAATAAGCTCCCATCATACCTCTCAACTGTACAGATTTTCAAAGAATGTACAGATTTTTGACTAATAATTTTGGTCCGTTTTTCATAAAAAAGTTATGTTCTTACCATAACTTTCCATCTGTGTTGTCGATCTTCATTCATTCTTGACAGTTGTGTTTTGGTTCCATCCTCTGAACTGACTCGGCCATTGTAACAAGCTTGAGCCAGAAACTCTTGAGCTAAGGCTACCCATAGTGCCTCTCTTCCCTTCAGATCGAGTTTTGCCCATAGAAATAAAAAAGCGGAAGCTTTGTCTGAGCAACTGCCCTACTACAGAACCAGGACTAGTTCCGAACCTCCAAGAGTCTTTGGAGGGGGTAGGAGGGTGGGATGTCAAGAATGAATGAATGATCGACAACACAGATGGAAAGTTAAGGTAAGAACATAACTTCTTTAGCTGATGTTGTCAACCTTCACTCATTCGTGACAGTTAGGACAGAGTCCCTAGCTACTTTATGTCCCGGGAGGCCCTATGGAAGGAAATTGCTGAGCAACATAGAGCCAAAGGATGCCCTTCCTCTGGAGACCTTATCCAATTTGTAACGAGTGATAAAGGTACGACAGGAAGGCAAAGTAGCTGCTGCGCAGATTTCATCCATGGAGTCTATAGAATGAAAGGCCACTGATGTGGAAACTGATCTGCTAGAATGGGCCTCGACTTTAGTTGATTGTTTGATAAACAAATGCGATGCAATCCCTCAACCATTTCGATAAGGTGACTTTGGAAACTGGTTTGCCTAGTTGAGTACCTGAAAAAGACAGGAAAAGTTGGTCCAATTTCCTGAATGATTTCATTCTAAGTAAAAATTTAACTGTCTATGTACATGCAACAAATGCAAACAATACTCTCCTTTATTTGAAAAATTTGGGAAGAAAACTTGCAGGTCAATAGACTGGTTAATGTTTGAGTCTGAGACAACTCTGGGGAGAAAATAGAGGTTAGTCCTAAGGGATACACTCTCTCTATGAAAAATGATGTATGTGCACTTTACACACAATGCCTGCAATTCTAATATTTTCCTGGCTGAAGTGAATATTTTCCTGGCTGAAGTGATGGCTACCAGGAATAAGGTCTTCCAAGATAAAAATCTGATATCACAGAAGGCTGCTGGCTCAAAGGCCTGATGGATCAAAGTTTGTAAGACTAACATCAAATTGCAAGGTTCAATGGGCTTTTTAAAAGGTGGTTTCAAATGCATAACTCCCTTTAGGAAGGTTTTGAAAAGGCGGTCAGATATCAAGGAAAATCATTGAAGCCATTATGGAAATTTGAAATAGCCACTACATGAACTCAGATAGATGCTGAGGCTCCCAAATGGAGTACAATTGATAAATATTCTAGCACTTTATTAATAGAGGCTGAAAAATGGTCAACTTCTCCTTGAGACCAAATCACAAATTTGTTCCATTTACTGATATAAAGTTTTCTGGTGGGTGGTTTATGAGAAGCCAGAAGTATATTTTGCACTGGGAAAGGATTCTGCCTGGCAATTACTGGAAGTGGAAGTACCAAGCAGTCAGCTTGAGACTTTGTAGGTTGGGATGGATCAACCCCTGCGGATGAGACAGCAGTCCCAGAGTTGGGTCCAGAGTCCAAGGACAGTGAACTAGGTGAGGTCAGAGAAAGGGCAATCAGACTTGACGGGGCCAATAAGGTGCAATGAGGATCATTTTGCTTATCAACTGTTGTGCTGTCTTCAAATACTGGGGTATTAGGAGGAAAGGCATAAAGCAGTCCCGGGAACAATTGTGCAGAAGAGCATCTCTCGGGGATTTCCCCCCAAGGGGGGATTAGTGCAAAGTAGCTGTTGCATTTGTGGTTCGTGAGAGATGAAAACAGATAGCAGCAAGGCTGGCCCCATCGATGAAATATTTAAGCCACTAATATGGGACTGAGAGACCACTCATGAGGCAGGAGAATGCATCTGCTCAGTTTGTCTGCAATCACACTGGAATTCCATGGAATGTGCATTGCTATCAGAAATCGGTTGGAGGCAATCGCCCATTGCCATACTCTCAGGGCTTCCCGACATAACGGATAAGATCTGGTTCCTCTCGGTTTGTTGATGTACCAGACGACCAACATGTCTGATTGGATAGCAACTGTCCCTGACAGAAGGGCAGATTGGAATGCTTGCAACGATAAAAGCACCACCCTCAGTTCTAGGATGCTGACATGCAAATTGGCCTCTAAAGGGGACCAAGTGCCTTGGACTGTCCTTACCCGAAAATGCCCCCCCATATCAGGGATGTATCTGTGGTCACTATATGGCCTTGGGCTGACGGGATGAAAAGGGACGACTCCATAGCTCCTCTTCTGGCTTCATCCACCAGTTCAGATCCTGCTTGCATCGATTTACGTGGATTAGATAAGACATAGGGTGTGTTAACAGAGACTACTGTGATGCTAGGAGCCATTGAAGCAGCCTCATGTGGAACCTCACCAGGGGAACTAGAGTGATTGTCGCTGCCACTGATCCTAGCAGTTGTAAGACTAAGCGAGCTGGGACTATATTTTGAGTGAGTATCACTTGGAGCTATGATCTTAATCTTTGTAGTCTGTGAAGAGGTAGAGCAACCACACAGGATCTCGTGTTGAATGTTGCTCCAATGAATTCTATGCTTTGAGTGGGTGCCAGTTTTGACTTTTCTTTGTTTATTGAAATATCTAAAAACTCTGCAAGTTCTAGAATGTAGTACAAGGCGTGAAACAGTAGATGCCTGGTGGGGGCGGTAAGGAGCCAGTCATCTAAATATGGAAACACCTGGAATCCTTGCAGCCTTAGATGAGCTGCTACCACTGCCATGCATTTGGTGAATACCCTGGGGGCTGTGATGACACCAAGGGGTAGTGCACAAAATTGGTAATGACAGTCTCTCAGCCAGAAGCGGCGGTATCCTCTAGAGTGCTTGCCCATTTGTATGTGGTAATACACATCCTGAAGATCTATTGAGCACATCTGATCTTCTTTCGCCAGAAATGGAAGGATAGACTAAACAGAGACTATCTGGAATTTTGTCTGTAGGACAAACTTGTTCAAGATATTGAGGTCCAGAATCGGCCTCAGGTCCCCTGTCTTTTTTTGGCACTAAAAAGAATCTTAAGTAAAATCCAGATCCTACTTGGTCTGGTGGGACTGTTTGGAGGACTTTTTTTTTCAAGCAGCTTCTGAATTTCTTGAGCTGCTGCCTCCCTCTGATTATGTGGAACGTCGGGGATTCGCATTTGTGGCCTTAGAAAAAAAATGAAGGGGATATGGTAACCTCTGGTAATTAATTTCTGCACCCAGGAGTCTGATGTTATTGAGAGCCAGGCTAAGTGGTGCAGAGAGAATCTTCCCCCGACTGCTTCTAGAGGTAAGCAATCGGGCCGCTCCTCAGGAGCGCTAACACGGTTGCCCAGAGAAAGAATCTCTGGAGCCCTGGTTGTGCAGGTCCTCTCTGCCACAGGAAGGGCGTCTTCCTGATGAGGTCCCCCCCTCTGCCCCGGGGAGAAAACTCACCACGTGTGTTCCGATAAGACCCTTGGGACTTTTTGGATTACATATTTCCACTCCTCTGATTCCTGGAATAGGGTCATTGAGGAATGGAAAAACATACGCCCACAGCAGAGCAGGTCTTTCTGTCCTTTTCACATCTGGCTAATGTGTCTTTAGCCTTCGGGCCAAATAACGAGGAAGCATCAACGGGAGCGTTGACAAAGGAAAACTTGAAGGGGTCCGCGAAGTCACACAAGCACATTCAGGCATGACGTCATGACAATGCCTGAACCCGCAGCTCTGGTGGCCTCTTCGGTTGTATGTGCAATCAACCACATGGATGACTTAGAAATGGATTCTAGGGTTGCGAGCTGGGAGGCAACCTCATCACATACCTCCTCAGACATTGCTCCTGCTAGGGTTCCTGACAGCTCAGTGATCAGGTCCCTTTGAAGACAGGTGAAATGTGCCAAGAAATTCAACGACCATATGGCAAAGGTCGTTGAAGCATAAACCCGCTTCCCTAATCTGTCCAATGTCAGAGACACTCTGGAGGATGGACAGAAGGACTCTCCTCTGCAAGTTCATTCTTTGCAGCCCTGGCCACCACCATAGCATCTACTGCTAAACCTGTGGACCAGTGGGGTTGATCCTCTGGGTAGAGAAAATTTTGTCAGGTCTCCGGGGAATTGGCTCAATAGTGTCAGAGGCCTCCCACGCATGCTGCACGATGAGACTGACTAACTCGTATGCAGGCGGGGTCATCCAGGAGGTAGAAGGTCGGGAACAGAAAGCCTGCAAGAAGACATATTCCTTGGAGGAAGGGTTGGTGGGCTTCCAGTCACCCCTATGCTTTAAGGTTTCTAGGATGTCTCTAAAGGAGACATCTTCAGGGGGTGACTGAGGGGACCTTGCCCCTTCATCGTAATCTGTATCCTCGGTGAGGAGATTCTCCGGAGAATCAATGTGCTTCCACTTGCATGATCTCTTACAGGGTAGCTCATCAGGGGAAGGTCTGAGGAGGACTCCAAATAGACAGTACCCTGTGGTAGGGTGTCTTGCTGCTCCCGTGCCCGTTGCCCCAATGTAAAAGACTGTGACAGCTGCAAGCCAGAGGATATATACATGTGACATTCTGACAGAGTGGGATGCCAACTGTGAGCCTGCTGAGGTAAGCGCTCTCTCCATAATCTGAAAGGCAGGCCCACCTGAAGTGGGATGGGAGCCCATAACAGAGAAAGACAACCTCAGAACCAGGGTCACACCCCGCTCCAATGAGCCCACCTCCAGAGAAGAAGCTGCGAGAGGACTCAGAACTGTCAAAGCAACCGTAACCGTAGATGATGCGGTGGAAACAATTGGTGCTGTACTAGGGATTCCAGAGCCAGCAGCCGAGCCACTGTCCTGTGGTGGGTCGGTTCAGACTGAGCAGAGGTCCACATAGTGGGTTCCAGTACTAAGGTGAGATCCACCATTGGTACCGAAGAAGAGAGGCGTTGAGGGCTCCAAATCCTAAGGGGAGGTTGAAGGAGAAAGATAAGCTGGAGTCCTTGGAGAGAAAACCTCAGCTCCGGATGGGAGGGAGGTCCTAGACAGGGTTGGAATTCCTCTGGCCGCCAAGAGCTGATCCACCAATCTAACTACATCAAGCTACAAAAGGCTCCTGGTGGAACAAACGGACATCTCTGAGGGAGATTCTGGAGGTTCAATAAAACAATAAAAGGACTAAGCTGCTGACCAAAAAAGGGTCAACAGATGGGGAATAGAGTCTCCTGGCTATGGATTCGACCTTTGGCACGGAGGTCAGCTGACCAAAAGCTTGTGTTGGGGGGAGTGACCAGTTTTATAAGAGAAGCTATTGTTGGTGCCAAGAAGGTCCAAGGTACCACTGTAGGGGTCGGTACCATGGTAACTTTCATCGGTTCCATAAAAACAGATGGCACTGTGGAAGGGGTAGTAGACTCCTGTGCCAAGACGGTTGTTGGTACCAATTTGGATTGTTTAGACTTCGGTTCTGTGGAACTTGGCTTTTGGACGATTTCGATTCTTGAGATTGAAAAGATGCTGGGACTGAGTGGCTCCTCTTTTTTTATTTTTTTTAGAAGATTTTGACTCCTAGGCCTCAGACAAAGCCTCTGAAAAGAGGGTATTCAACAACCCTTGAGGATCAATTTGTTGTGACACACTGCAAGGATCTGGGCACTAAAACCCTTAACAGAGGTCGCATGGAGGCTGAATTTCCAAGTGTGGCAGCCCCAAACAATAAACGCAAGAGTTGGGCATCTTTCTGCCACATTTCTCACATTGCTTAAAGCCGGTTGTACCTTTCTGTTTCTCAGCCATTGTTAGGTGAATTACAAATGTAATAAACAGCCATTCATGCGATCACACACACAAATGTTAAAATCAAGGGAAGTTTTTTTTTTTTTTTTTTTTTTTATTTAATAAGCGTACCAAGGATGACAGCAAGAGAAATACCCAAAAGGGGGAAGAGAAGAAAGGAAACAAGGGAAAAATACCAAGAATGGTATTTAAGAGTTACCAGAGGTAAGAGGGAAGGAAGGGGTCTATACCAACTATTGTAATGAAGAATTACCAAACGGGTAATAACAGCACTCACACACAGATAATCACTAATTAGGTAATAGAAATATAAAACAACCAAAGAATATTAGAGTGAGGAGGTGTAAATAAGAACAAATATTGAAAAATAAAGCACTTAGCTTGAGAGCATGGCCTGACGCATCCTGAAAATCTACAGGGCAAACGAGATCTGAAGGTAAAGGAAGAGAGGCACTATGGGTAGCCTTAGCTTGAGAGTTTCTGGCTGGCATGAACTTATTACAACGGCCGAGTTGGTTCCAAGGATGGAACAGAAACCAAACTGTCATGAATGAATGACTGAAAACTGACATCAGATTTGTGGTTTTCTGGCAAATTTGTAGCAAATCATTAAAGACTAAAGTTGCAAATTAATGGGCAGACATTTGAGTTTCAGACTTCATACCCTTCAGCAAAGTCATGCTAATGCAAAACCCATTATTATATCAACTTTCTAAGTTTGTAAGAGCAATATGTAAAAAAAAAAAAAAAAAAAAAAAAAAAAGTCCCTATTTTTGTGCCTTTGTCCCACTTTTACTTATGGTTTTGTCCAGAGTTCTTGCTCTAACAGGTTGAGGTATGCCCATCGTGTAAAGTCAGCTGTTTCTAAAATACACAGTTTTATTTTCACCTTGGTTACCTCAGTATATAAAAAGTTTAATAAACTTGGCATTTGTAGTTACACTCTGCCAAGAAATTGTCCAATTATACTCTCAGTCATCAAGAATTTAGCTGTGTGCCCATATTTCTCTTTAATAGTGTTGGTCGTTTCCTCTTAAAATGTATTGTTTTCTGGCAAATCATTGAAGTTGCAGGCACTAATTGACAGACATTTGAGTTTCAGACTTCATATCCTTCAGAAAAATGAATGCTAATGGAAAAGCATGTTACTCTAACAGCCAAGCAACACTTAAAATCTGTGCCTGATTTTGGGTCTTTGTCTCATTATTTTTGGCTTTGCCCCCAGTTCTTGCACTAAGGTTAAAAGGTGTGTGTCAATTTTTTCCTGATTATGTGCTAAGTGGCACTGCCTTCTGATTATGCAGTTATGACAGTTTATAGTGAGTAGGTGTTTTCTGTAATATGCAGATTCAGCACCAAGTGCCCCAGACTGTAGCACATTCAGACAAATAACTATCTAACTAAACAGGCAGATCAGAAATGGTATTTCCCAAGGTGAAAAAATACCCATTACTCAACAACTAAATGTTGCTACAGTAAAGTAAAAGGTAAGAGAAGCAAAATGGAATAGAATAAGCTTTTTAGTAAAGTACAGTGCTTGGCATACAAAAATAACAGCAGGGGTATGTGAATCACATCAATAACAACCTGCAGTAAAGTGCATGTGTGTATGATAAACATTAAATGGATTACTGCTGGAATGATGAAACCCCCAAACAGGGGTGAGTAGGCTAAAGCCATGTCATTTCTCTCCTATGCAAGGCTTTAACTGACACCAGAGCCACCAGCAGAACTCTGGTGGACTTGGTCAAAACGAGCCTTAATCCCTCCAAGCCATTCTGGCTGGAGTAAACATGCATAAATATAATGACCTAGTTGCAGCAGTAATAAAACAATTCTAAAATGTCTGAACTTCGCAAACCGATGCTGGTCTGACCTGAAGTGGGTTGGCATTTGGATTACGTAACAGCATAAGAAGTCCAGTAAAAACCACAGCATCACCTGCATGAAGGGGGAAACTGCACTACTTTGAACCTGAACTGAATCCAGTTGAAATTTAGGCAGAGGTCATCCAATTTGAAGAGAAGTAATGCACAAGCATCACCAGACCCATAAATTGTTAACATTATGCCTACAGTACTGGTTATGACCTGGTCTGCCAAGACTTGCATTGACTACGGTTACAAAACACTGATTTGGATTGCTGGATTTTTCACCGGAGACTACTTTTCACATGCATATGTTTTTTTTGTATGAAAAGCTGCATTTCATCCCAAATAAAGCCATGACGCAACACTGATGAGGCAAATGGCTTGTCACCAGAAACATGAAATCCAGAAACTCTTACTACAGTTGGGCATCTCTCTCCCCTCATCTCTAGATTTAAAAAAATCAATATATCGCAAGTTTACATCAACTGGGGGACTAGTGACTAGATGACTTTGTTTAAAATTTCCCAGTAATATCTTTCTGTCTACCATTTTCTCAGATGTACTCTGGGACTCCTTCTTATGGTGTGTACATACAGCTTAAGAAGAGCAAATCAATTAGATTTTACTGTAAGGTTGTAACACAACCAGTTCAAGAAGATTTAGCTTTACATGGCATCACCCACCAAAGTACTTTTTAAAACAATCAAACTAATCCTTATACTTTTAGAAATACAACCATCTAAGGTTATACTTTACACACGACCTTTGCAAGAGCAATGCTGCTTCAAAATCATAAAACATAACTTCAAATGCAGAAGAGGATACTTCAAGTACTCTTAAACAGCTTACCTTTTATGCCTTAACAACTTAGACATGCTGGTAAATGACCAACCGCACCCTTCAAAATCACAGATAAAAGGCCGTTCCCCTAGAAAAAAAATACACAACTTTTACTTTCATGCAGGAGCAACAAAGGACATGCAAAGAAAAGCTTGACAGCTGAAAGGTTCAACATACAATTTTACATCTGCTTCCAGTCTTTACATTTCGGTGGGTAACTGCTCCAAAACAATACCAATGAAAAATACTGAACACAACAAAAAAAAAATCTTTTGAATTCTGATGGCTGTGTAGTGTTCCACTGAATCAACAGCCTCAGTTGAACCGGACTCGGGTAAAACATTCCTCCATCAAAATGTGTATAACTCATACAAGAAAAATACATATAGGGCATCAAACAGAAAGTCAACGGATAAAGTGATACACTGCATACAGACTATGAAAATTAAAGTGTTATGGAATGAAAAACAAAATGTATAAATAACATGCACATAAATGTGAGCAATGACCAACGATGCACGGAAAAATAGTTAGACATTTATGCAACTAACCTTTAACTCCGTAACATTCTCACTATCTGAGAATGATTGTCAAATATGGAGAGAATCACATAGGTGGCAGAAAATGGGCTACTGAGTGGCTGTCTCTCTCTGCAGATACACATATGTACATATTGGTCTACCTCACTTACTTGAAATACCAAATGACCGACTTTCAAAAGACCAAGCCCATTACATCGAAATCCCACAACATTGAACATTTAAATATGCGATTCCCGAATGCACAACTTTCAAAAAGTACAGTTTTGTACCTACCATAAATGTAGATGTTCGAAGATCCACATTGCTGCAGTCCTAACACTTGGGTAGTCCGCTGTCCCAGTCGGCCCGAATACCAAAGTATAAGGCTGACGTCGGTCAAGGCGCATTTGTCTGACATCAGGACGTCAGGGTACAAATGCGCATGACCGACGTCATATCCTCAGTCTTTTCTTGCCCCAGATGTCAGAAGACCCTAAAAGATAAGGCCAAAACCAAAAACACCAAACACTCCTGTACCTAATATATGTACAATATATACAAATTTACAAAATAGAACCCCACCCACACAACCACCCCTAAACACAGAGGGAAGGAGGGAGTAAATTGGACTGCAGCAATGTGGATCTTGAACATCTACATTTATGGTAGGTACAAAACTGTACTATGTTCTTCATCTCACATTGCTGCAGTCCTAACACTTGGGTAGAATCCCAAAGCAGAGGTAAGGGAGGATGGCTAAACTATAATGAAGCAGGAGCTGCCAAAATGCCCTGCAACACAGCAGTGGCAAAACCAGCCCTGGATTTAGAATAGAGAGGAAGGTGGTAATGCTTGGAGAAAGTATGCACTGAACTCCAAGTAGCTGCCTCCAAAATATCCTTAGTTGCCACCCCTTAGAAATGCTGTTGAAGTGGCAGTAGCCCTCGTGGAATGAGGCCTAATCCCAGCTGGAATCTCCTTGCCATGATGGGAATAACAGAATGCAATGCAAAACCCAATCCACTTAGATATAGTTTGTTTTGACACAGGCTTGCCCTGGGAACTCAAAGCAAAAGAAACAAACAACTGCTGAGACTGCCTAAAATCCTTAGTCCTGCTTAAATAATAACGCAACTGCCTGTGTACATCTAAAGTGTGCAAAATCTTTTCCCCTTATTTTGGGGATTTGCATAAAAAGTAGGCAAATGAATAGTTTGGTTTAAAGCCACACTAGAGACCACCTTAGGCATAAATGAAGGATTAGTACGTAATGATACCCTATCCTTATGAAAAATCAAAAAAGGCTCAACCGCCATAAGGGCCTGCAATTCAGAAACCCTTCTTGCAGAAGTAATGGCCAACAAAAAAGCAGTCTTCCATGACAAGTATTTCAATGCAGCAGTAGCCGCAGGCTCAAAAGGTTGTAGAGTAAGTTTCTCCAACACAAAATTGAGGTCCCAAGCAGGAGTAGGAGCTCTACGTGGGGTCTTATATTCTTTGCCCTCTAAGAAATTGCTTGAACAAAGGATGAGAAAACAATGGTGGGTCACAATCATAGTGAGCTGAAATTGCTGCAGCATGAATCTTAATGGAAGAGAAAGACAAACCTTTGTCCAATAACTCAGTAAGATATTGAAGAGCCACACTCAAATTAGGCTCAGAAACATCCAAATCCTTTGCTGCACTCCAAAATAAAAATCTCTTCCATTTTTCTGCATACACTTTACGTGTACTAGGCCTTCTGGCTTCCATAATCACATTCAAAACTTGTTGAGGAAGTTGAGACCTGCTGTGGTTCAAAACAGAATATGCCAGGCTGTTAGATGAAGAGAGTGAAGCTTGACATTGAGGAGATGACCGTCCCTCTGAGACAAAAGGTGTGGAATTAAAGGTAAAGGCCATGGAGGCTTCCTTACCAGATTCCTCAGTAATGGGTACCAGTGTTGCCGAGGCCAATCTGGAGCTATCAAAATCATCCTTGGCTTGTCTTGTCTGACCTTTAGGAGTACCTTTGGGAGGAGAGGCAGAGGTGGAAAGGCATACACATGAAGATTTTCCCAACTGAACAAAAGAGCATCCACTTTCCAAGCTGTGTGATGAAACCTTTTCGTGCAAAACTTTGGCAGCTGGTGGTTTAGTGGAGAAGCGAACAGATCTATGTCTGGAGTTCCCCAGGACACTGTCAATTGTCGAAATACATGAAGATCCAGTTTCCACTGTGGGGATCCATGATTTGCCTGCTTAACACATCTGCTAAGGAGTTCTGTGCTCCTGGCAGAAACCTTGCCTGTAGATTTAGCTGCAAGCTGAGCGTAGTCTCCCACAAAATCATTGCTTGCCTGCATAGAGGATAAGAATGTGTTCCCCCTTGCTTGTTGATGTACCACATGACAGTAGTGTTGTCTGTTAGAATCAACACCTGCCCTGGAAGAAGTAACTCCTTGAAAGCCATTAATGCAAACTGGACTGCTAACATCTCCTTCATGTTGATATGTAGATGCTGTAGTCTGGCAGGCCACTTGTCTTGTATCCACTTTCCATTCAGATGAGCTCCCCAAGCTATGTCTGAGGCATCTGTCGTTAGAATCTGACTCGCCTCTGGCCGGGTCACAGAGAGTCCCTTGTTTAGGTGACATTCCTGAGCCCACCACAAAAATTCCTTTTGAATGCAAGGTATTATTGGAATGACAGTGTCCAAATCCTGGCAGTGCTGTGTCCATACATTTTTAGATACCATTGCAGCTTCCTCATATGCAGTTTGGCATTGGGAAGCACCAGAATACAAGATGCCATGAACCCTAATGCTTGAAGGACTGTCCTTGCAGTCAGCACGGACTGATGAGATAGTTGATGGAAGTAAAGGGATAGACTCTTTTGTTTGTCCGGGGTTAAAAGGCCATCTGGGCTGCTGTATTCAGTCTCACACCCAGAAAGCACATGTCTTGAGAGGGTACTAGACTGGACTTTATTTCGCTCACAGAATACCCCAGGCATCTTAGCACTGCTATCACATATTCCAGATGCTGAAGAAGCTCGTCCTTTCTTGAGCCAGAATCAGACAGTCGCCCAAGTAAGGATAGATTTCTTTTCCTTTTAGCCTGAAAAAGCTACAACTGGAGCCAGAACTTTTGTGAATACTCTGGGCAGTAGATAAGCCAAAGGGCAATGCAGAGAACTGATAATGTGAATTTCCAGCTCGGAAACGCAGATACTTCCTGCAACTGAGTCTGATAGGCACATGAAGGTAAGCCTCCTTGAGATCTAAAGCTACCATCCAGTGATCTTTGCCCAGCAGAGGTAAAAGCTGTTGTAACCCCAACATTTTGAACTTGGGAATGTCCAAATAAGTGTTGAGGATAGACAAATCCAAAATTGCTCTCCACGTGTTCCCCTTTTTGGTACTAGGAACAGGCGAGAATAAAATCCTAGGCCCCTTTCTGGCACAGGAACCGGCTGAATGGCCCCTATCTGGAGCAACAGAGAAATTTGCTTGTGAGCCTCTTTTCTTTGTATAGGAGGAATGTCTGGCATGCCTTGGAATGGAGGCAAGGTATGGAAATAAAACCTGTAACCGTGGTGAACGATATCCAATACCCATCTGTCTTGGGTAATAACACTCCAATTTTCTTTGAAAAGTGCCAGCCTTCCTCCCAAAGGTGCTGCCAGACGAGAAGGCTCTGGCAGTTGAAAAGGCAAGTCATTGGGTCTGCTTACGAAAGGACTGACCCCTGCCCTCACCAGAAGACTGGGCAGGCGAACTGCTTGTTCTAGGCCTAAAAGAACCTTGAGCTCTGCCCCTACCACGTCTAGATCTACCCCTAGACTGAGAATCATAAGAAGAATAAGTCCACCCCTTAGTAGGCCAATTTCTACTAAACTTTGGAGGCTGAACCTGCAAAAAATCTTTAACAGTCTGCATAGACTTAGCCTTGTCCTCCATTTTCTTTAAAACTGTTTCCACAGGCACCAAACAACACATCAGATTGTAAAGGAGCATCTAAAATCCTTGTCTTTACATGTTCAGCTAAATTCTGATCCCTCAGCCAGGCGTGCCTGCGAAGAACAGAACCAGTGGCTGCCACCCTCAAGAGGCCTGTACAGCATCAAAACCACATTGCAAGGAATGCTTACCCACCTGTTCAGAAACATGAACCAAATCCTGCAACTCTTTACACTCAATACCTTCCGCCAGAGCATCTACCTTAGACTTCAATTGTGAAAGGAGATAATTTTGGTATTTCAACATGTGAAACTGGCAATTCAAAGCCCTCATGGCTAAAGTGGAAGAAGTATACACCTTTTTCCCCCATCTATCCAAAGCCCTTGCCTCTTTATCAGAAGGAACAGGATTTTTAACAACAGAAGCCTTAACCCCTTTAGGGCCCTGAGAAACAGTTTCTGGGTCTGCCCTAGGACTCTTAAAAAGATACTTATGAGCTTCAGGCACTCTATAATACCTGTCCGGTTTAACTGGGGCAGGAGGCAAAGAATCAGGGTTCAGGGAAGCCTCTGCAAAAACATCCTCTACCACATCCAGAACAGGAGGTATAGCTAAAGGCCTATGCTGGGGTAGAAACAAAAATTCCCTAAGCCTTTTCCTAGAATCAGAGAATTCTTGACCTTCCCATTTAAAATGCTCCCTCATGGAATGAAGAGTCTCTGAAAAAGAAAAATCCTCAGGAGGAGAAGCCAAGGTGTAGAGTCATCTACATCAGAATCACAATCAGGAGGATACTCCTGCAAGCCTTCAGCCCAAGACTCAGAAGCCTCCGAACACTGCTCAAAACTCTCAAGCTCAGGTTCCACCCTAGGCCTCTTATCAGGGGGGGGTAAAGAACCTCTAATCATAGTAATCAAATCTTCTGCCATTTTAAGCATATGTTTCTTAGGCAGAGACCCTGAAGAACTAGGGGAGACCCCCACTGAAGTTAACCCTGGCCGGCCTCTAGAAGGAGCCTTGGAAACAGAAGGGGAGAGCCTAACCACCTTAGGAAGGGAGGGGGGAACAGCTACCTGAGAAGCCCCTTCAGCCTGGCCTACCTCCTGAGAGGACACATCTTGTAACAGTAAAGTTTCTCCCTGAGAATCCAAAGGAACTTCTGGTAGAACCACCGGCTCCACCGAGCCCTCTAAAGAACCGACGTCCGGGACAGACGGTTCTTCTACCCTAGGCTTCGCTGCTTTGTCTCTGCGCTTTTTAGACGAAGCGGGCGTCGGAGCATCCGACGGCATGTTGTAATTACAACGCTTCCAAAAACTAACCTGGCACAATCTAATCTTCTCTTAATAGTGCGTTTGTTAAATCTAGCACAAGAGCGACAGCCAACAACGCCGTGCTCAGGCCCTAAGCAAGGTATACACAATGTATGGTAATCTCTATGAGGTATCTGTTTCCCACAAGAAATACAGTTATTCACTTTTTCTGACATCCGGTTAAATACTGTGGCAAGAAAAACAAAATATTCTAACGGGTACTTAGCCAACTTTGATTCGGTCTGAAACTCCGACTTCAGAAAATTTCAGAACGCCAACCTGCACTCGCAATACTGCTTCTGCATCGACCATGCGGCAAAAGACTGAGGATATGACGTCGGTCATGCGCATTTGTACCCTGACGTCCTGATGTCAGACAAATGCGCCTTGACCGACGTCAGCCTTATACTTTGGTATTCGGGCCGACTGGGACAGCGGACTACCCAAGTGTTAGGACTGCAGCAATGTGAGATGAAGAACATCACTAACTCCCGTATAACCGACTAATCGAATAAGAAGATGTGAGCAATGCCTTTAGTGTAATCATCACATTCTTTAAACAGTCATCCAAAAAGTACAGTTGTGCACACTTACCATAAATGTAGATGTCCAAGTGTATTCACTGTTGCAGTCATCACTAGTGGGTTATCCCTGCTGGGTAGCTCTCGGCCGGCCTGAATACCAGAGTAAAGAGTATCCCTCCTGTGTCGGCTGC
The DNA here is from genome assembly GCF_019279795.1 of Protopterus annectens. Lineage (NCBI taxonomy): Eukaryota > Metazoa > Chordata > Ceratodontiformes > Protopteridae > Protopterus > Protopterus annectens. The sequence continues at coordinate 140,094,260 of NC_056740.1, forward strand.
AGGTCACCAGGGACTGACGCCAGATAATCAGGGGTATAAAGCAAGGCAGACAATGCCATTACATCAGATAATCAGGGGTATAAAGCAAGGCAGACAATGCCATTACATCAGTTTTTCTTGCCCCAACATACAGCAGCCATGGCTAGAAGGCCTGAGGAAGGCCAAACTGGGGGATGCCCATAGGTATAGATTGGTGTGAAGGTAACAGAGAAAGAAAAAGAGGGGGAAGGAGAGAGAGAAAAAGTACAGTTTTGTACCTACCATAAATGTAGATGTCCGAACAGGATAGCATCTGCAGTCCTTACAAATGGGTTGTCCTGTCGTCAGGCAGCCCTTCGGTCGGCCGGATTCCAAAGTCTGGGTCTGGCCTCGGCTGGTGTCGCACTTCACCCGACGTCATCTCTGCTGGTCTTCGGGTATAAAGGCATCAGCCGACGCCATTTTCCTCAGTGTTTATTGCCCCAGATGCCAGTTGCCCTCTTGGATAGCTAAATTTTTGGGTAAATTCCAATGTTTCCCAATAGAAAGCAAACACAAAAAATAAACATGTATGTACATATATACAAACAAATACACCATAAGAGATCCCCCCCCCCAGCTAGCTATTAGGTGGGCAAATACCCTAGGAGTACCACAGAGGGAAGGAGGGTAATCCTGACTGCAGATGCTATCCTGTTCGGACATCTACATTTATGGTAGGTACAAAACTGTACTATGTCCTTCAAGGATGCATCTGCAGTCCTTACAAATGGGTAGAATACCATAGCCAAACTAGGGGAGGAGGAAGAATAATTATGGTGTAGTTAGGATCCCTTGCAAAACAGCAGTGGCAAACCCTGCTCGGGATCTAGAATATAGAGGTAAGTTATAATGCTTGGCAAATGTATGCACGGAGGTCCAAGTAGCAGCCTCAATAATGTCCTTGGTAGCCACTCCTCGTAAGAAAGCTGTGGTAGTGGCTGTAGCCCTTGTAGAATGAGGCCTTATGTTCTGTGGAATTTGCTTTCCATGGTAGGAGTAACAGAATCTTATGCAATTTCCTATCCACTTGGAGATTGTCTGTTTGGAAATTGCTTTTCCTTCCCTTCCTGTTGCATAAGCGACTAGCAGCTGGTCAGTTTTTCTATTGCCCTTGGTTCTGTCCAGGTAGTAGCGCAACTGTCTACGTACATCCAAGGTATGCAGCAGTCTTTCCCCCCTGTTCTGTGGATTGGGAAAGAAGGTAGGTAGGTGGATTGCCTGGTTTAGAGACACTCTGGATACCACCTTAGGCATAAATGTAGGATTAGTTCTCATGGACACTCTATCTTGATGGAAGATTAGGAAGGGTTGTACTGCCATTAAAGCCTGTAGTTCCGAAACCCTTCTTGCTGAAGTAATTGCCAGTAGGAAAGCAGTTTTCCAGGATAGGTGTTGAAGATCTGCTGTTGCTGCTGGTTCGAATGGAGGGAGTGTCAATTTTTCTAGCACAAAGTTCAAGTCCCATGCTGGTAATGGTGGTTTCCTAGGAGGTTTTACATTCTTAATTCCTCTCAGGAACTGCCTGAGTAGAGGATGTGAGAAGACAGGGGGATCGAAGCTGTATTCTGCAGAAATAGCTGATGCATGTATCTTGATGGAGGAATAGGACAGGCCTGTATGAAGAAGCTCTGCCAAGTACTCCAGGATGTTGGCAATATCTACCTTTGACACATCTTTCCCTCTTTCAGTACTCCAAATGACAAACCTTTTCCATTTTCCTGCATAGTTCCTTCTTGTTGAAGGTCTGCAGGCCTCAAGGATTATGTCTTTAACCCTTTGGGATAAATCCGGGTTAGTTGCTCTTATGTAATGTTCCAGGCAGTCAGTTGCAGAGTTTTCAGGTTTGGATGCAGGATGTTGTAGTTGCTCTGAGTTAACATCAAAGGAATCAGGGGCAGTGTCCACGTTTCTCCCCGAGACATGCTCCTCAGCAATGGATACCAATGTTGTCTTGGCCAATTTGGAGCTATCAGAATTATCCTTGGATGTTCCTCTTTGATTTTCAGTAGTACCTTGTGCATCAAAGGAAGAGGTGGAAATGCATATGCTGTTAGGCCTTTCCAATTGAAGGATAGAGAGCCAACCTTCCAAGCAAGTGGGTGGTATGTCCTTGTGCAGAATTTCTTGAGCTGGTGATTGAGTGGGGAAGCGAATAGGTCTACTTGTGGCATTCCCCATTTCTTTGTGATGGCCTTGAAGATGTCCGGGTGTAGCATCCATTCGTGAGCATCCGAGGTAGTCCTGCTTAACATGTCTGCTAGGATGTTTTCTTTTCCCGGTACAAAAATTGCCTGTAACTGAATGTTGTAGCTCAGAGCCATATTCCATAGGTCCAGAGCCATTCGGCATAGGGGGTATGAATGAGTGCCTCCCTGTTTGTTGATGTACCACATGACTGTGGTGTTGTCTGTCCTTATCATCAATTGGCCTTCTTTGAGGAATGGTCTGAAATTCTGGATTGCTAGTTTTACTGCCAGCATTTCTTTTTGATTTATGTGCAGGTGCAGCTGATCTGGGGTCCATAAGCCTTGAATGCACTTGTCCAGCATTTGGGCCCCCCATCCGAGGTCTGAGGCGTCCGTTGTGATGGTTTGGTTTGTTTGAATGTTGCGGAAAGACAAACCTGGGTTTGACTGGCATGCCTGAGCCCACCATAGGAACTCTTCTTTCAGGCATGGGATTAGTGGTATTTCGGTTTCTAAGCTGTGTTTGTGTTGAGACCATAAATTCTTTAGGTACCACTGTAGCTTTCTCATATGCAGTCTGGCATGGGGAACCAAGATTATGCAGGATGCCATGAAGCCCAAGGCCTGCAGTACTTTTCTTGCTGTTAGTTTGTTCTGCTTTGTTAATGCCAAGAAGTAAAGAGGAAGTTGTTCTTGTTTTTCTGCAGTTAGGAATGCCATCTGTTTTACTGTGTCCAATTCTGCACCCAAGAATGTTCTTGTTTGGGATGGAGTCAGTCTTGACTTTTTTAAATTGACTGTGTATCCCAGGGCTTGCAGTAAGCAAATGACTCTTTGTAAGTCTTGTGTCAGCTTGCTTTTGTTGTCCGCTTGTATCAGGCAGTCGTCCAGGTATGGATATATTTGGATTCCCTGAAGCCTGCAATGAGCTATTACTGATGCCAGGCATTTCGTGAACACTCTGGGCGCAGTAGATAAGCCAAAGGGCAATGCTGAGAATTGATAATGCTCTGATCCTGCAAGAAATCTGAGGTATCTTCTGCAAATTGGTCATATGGGGACGTGCAGGTATGCCTCCTTGAGATCTAGAGTTACCAGCCAATACTCCTTGCCCAGCATGGGAAGAAGTTGCTGTAGGGTCAGCATTTTGAATTTTGGAACAATGATGAATGTGTTTAAAGTGGACAGGTCGAGAATAGGTCTCCAACTTTTCTTTTCTTGGTACTAGGAAGAGTCTGGAGTAAAATCCTTGCCCTGTTCTGTAGGTGGTACCCTTTCCACAGCTCTCATCTTTGTTAATTGAGCTATTTGTTTTAGGGCTTCTGTCTTTTGATTTGGTGGTAGGTTTGGCATTCCTCTTTTACTGGTAAGGTGTGGAAATGAAACCTGTAGCCTTGGTCTATAGTTTGCAAAATCCACTTGTCTCTTGTGATATAGTGCCAGTTTTTTTGAAAATAAGGCTAACTTTCCGCCTAAGGGTGCTGCTATTTGTTCCCTGGTAGGCGATGTCAGAGCCAAGTCACTGTGATTGTCCTGTTGCAGTGGTAGTGGTTGTATCTGTGCCTCGTTGGTTATTGCCTTGCCACTGGCGTCCCCTGTAGGCACCTCCTCTGGATTGGTTTCTGCCTCTGGAACGTCTATTCCTGCCTCACTGATTTTTAGAGGAGTCTGGAAAGGACCAATTTTTGGAAGGCCAGTTCCTGCTGAACCTTGGGGGCTGAACCTGTAAGAAATCTTTAACTGTTTGTACAGATTTTGCCTTTTCTTCCATTTTCTTCATTACTTGTTGGGCAGGAGAACCAAATAGACTGACCTTATCCATAGGAGCATCTAATAGCTTTGCTTTAACATGATCCGGCAAGACCTGTTCTTTCAACCATGCATGCCTTCTTATAACTGTGCCAGTCATGGCTGATCTAAATGAAGCCTCCAGTGCATCATAGCCACATTTTAAAGAATGGTTACTAACCTGCTGAATGTTATTCACCATTTCTAAAACATATTTCTTATCTAAGGAATCATCAGAGGACAGTTTCTTAGTTAACTGATCAAGCATAAACTCTTGGTATTGGATCATATGAAACTGACAGTTCAGAGCTCTAGCTGAGAGAGTAGCAGAGGTGTATACTTTTTACCCCATCTCTAAGGACCTGGATTCCCTAACAGAAGGGAGAGTGTTTTTTGCTGAGGACGAAGCTACAGCCTTAGGCCACTGGGAGATAGTCTCAGGATCTGCAAAGGAGCCTTGTATAAGTGGTGATGAGTGTCCCACCCTGTAAAACCTATCGGGCTTAGCAGGGGCTGGAGGTAAAGTATCAGGAGCAGTGCAAACATCATTAAATGCATCATCCACAACAGGAAGAACTGGAGGTATAGCTAAGGGCCTATGTTATGTAAGTGTAAAAAGGTCCTAAGCCTTTTCTTGAATCTGAGAAATCTTGTCCCTGCCATTGGAATTGCTCTCTCATGGCATGTAAGGTTTCCCCAAAGGAAAATTCCTCTGGTGGAGAGGCAGAAGGAATAGATTCTTCAGCATCAGAATCTTCATAAGTAGAAAGAGGAGCCTCTGGATGGCCTGTATTGTCTGAATCATCAGAAGAGTCATCTGAGGACACTGGCTCAGGGGGCTCTGCTCTAGGTCTCTTTTCTGGAGGTTTAGAGGCCCTGTCTGGGTGAGATTGGGATCCCCTTATTAAAGAGATGAGATCCTCTGCCAGAGTAAGCATTTGGGAACTGGAGCTGGGTCTGTGAGAGGGGGGCTTAACAGGCACTGACTTAGCAGTTTTGGCTGCTTTAGCCCTGGCAAAGGCCTTTATAGACATGGCTGCAGGAGGCCTAGCAGCACCACGTGCTGGGGTAGAGACATCCAAAGGGATGGTGTCCGATAATTCTAGAGAAACCACATTAGTAGGCAAAACTTCAGAGGCCGATTCAACTAGGGTAGAAGGGGCCTCGGTAGTAGTCATGGATTCGGCTGAAGATTGAACCGTTTGCTCGGTTTCGGCCGAAACCGAGACACTCGCGGTTTGCTTATCCGTGGTTTCGGCCGAAACCGCGGACTGCGAGTGTCGGTCCTTTTCTTTCGTTCTTAACAATTTGAGTAGTCGGAGGATCCGACGGCATAATGTACGCAAAATCTGAGCCGAAAAACTGTTCAGCAACTCCGACCGCCTTAGCGCGTCGGTTGAAGGAAGCACAGGCTAAACAAGCTGCTACGTCGTGGTCTGGGCCTAGACAAGGTAAGCAGTAAGAGTGGAAATCTTTATGAGGTATTTGTTTCCCACAAGTTAAACAGTTATTCACTTTTTCTGACATCGGCTGAGGCAAGAAAGAGTCCCCAACGGGGTACTTAGCTTTTAGAAGTCTTCGAAGTAGTATTCGGTAGTAGTAATCTCTGGATCTGACCGACCGGCACTTGCGAACAGCTTCTGCTTCGGGCGCCACGCGGCAAGAAACACTGAGGAAAATGGCGTCAGCTGATGCCTTTATACCCGAAGACCAGCAGAGATGACGTCGGGTGAAGTGCGACACCAGCCGAGGCCAGACCCAGACTTTGGAATCCGGCCGACCGAAGGGCTGCCTGACGACAGGACAACCCATTTGTAAGGACTGCAGATGCATCCTTGAAGGACATCAGGACTGCAACAGTGACTACACTAACATCTACAATTATGGTAAGTGCACACAACTGCACTATGTTCTTCGTGTTTCACTGCTGCAGTCATCACTTGTGGAAAGATTCCCAAAGCTGCATCCAGATCAAGAGAGGTCACTGTGCCCCCTCTACTCATCACTCATCAGACCCATCATAGAGTACAACGCCTCATTTGGGATGTACCTTACAAGACACCTGCAACAGCTGGAAAGACCACAGAAGTACTTCACCAAGAGGATCACTGGCCTCAAACAGATGCCCTATGCAGTTCGACTGAAGAAATTACAGCTGTACTCGGTTGCATACCACCTACTCAGAGGTGATCTCTGCCTGACATACAAGGCCATGTCCAACCCAGAATTGATGGACATGCTCCACCTAAAGAAAACCTGATCTTCATGAGCCAAACGCTCTAGGGATATAAACCTCACCACAACAATAAATAGGACGTGCTGGAGGGATAGATTTCTGTCCCAGAGACTTCCCATGCTTTGCAACAAGATCCCATTCTACATTAGGCAGAGCTCCTCGCTAACACTCTTCAAAAGAAATCTTGACGAGTGGATGGGAAACAGAAAGTTTACCTCAGGATCACTTCAGTGGCTCTGCTGGACAGAGGCACAGGGAACTAATCTAAGGGGGCAGCGAAAGCCAACACATTCTGGCTAGGCTTATAAATGCCTTTGGGCAGATAGCCTAGTACCTACCTATGAAGGTGGAGTGGAAGGAAGGAGGATAAGGCATAGGAGAACAGGCTTGCACTGCTCTAAGTGGAAACCAGCATGCCCTCCAGGACTGCAGAGGAAATGTCTGCCCGGGATTTGGAGTAGAGAGGCAACTGGCAGTGTTTGGTAAAGGTGTGAACAGAAGTCCAAGTGGCAGCTTCTAGGATGTCCTTGGTAGGAACGTCCCTGAGGAAAGCAGTGGAAGTAGATGCTGTCCTAGTGGAATGGCTTCTGACAGGCTTGGGAGGTATTTTTCCATGGGAGTGGTAGCAGAATTGGATACAATGGGATATCTAATTTGAAATTGTCTGCTCGGAAATAGGTTTCCCTCTCTGCTTCTGGGGCAAAGCTGACCAGCAGCTGGTCAGTTTTTCTGAGGGACTTGGACCTATCCAGATAGTATCCAAGTTGTCTGTGTACATCCAGTGAATGAAGGATTCTTTCCCCCTATTTTGAGGGTTCGTAAAGAAGGTGGCAAGATGGAGAGCCAGATTGTCCCGTTAGAAACCACCTTAGACATAAAGGAGGGGTTAGGTCTAAGAGACATCCTGTCTGCATGGAAGATAATGAAGGGTTCAATGGCCATGATGGCATGCAGCTCAGAAACCCTCCTGGCTAAGTTTATGGCCAGCAGGAAGGCGGTCTTCCAAAAGAGGTGCTTCAGTGCTGCTGTAGTAGCTGGTTCAAAAGGGGGTAAGGTCAATTTTTCCAAGACACAGTTCAGGTCCCAGGCAGGGGCGGGTGGCCTTCTGGGTAGTCTGATGTGCGATACCCCTCTAAGGAATTGTTTTAGCAGGGGGTGGGAGAACAAAGGTTGCTGTGTATGGGAATGGGCAGAGATAGCTGAGGCATGAATTTTGATGGAAGAGTAAGACCATCCTTTTTGCATTAGCTCTGACAGGTAGCCTAGGATCAAAGTGAGGGTGACAAGGGAGCTGCTTGTACCCTTAGTTTGGCACCAGGTTTTAAATCTTTTCCATTTTGCAGAGTAGGATTTCCTGGTGCTGGGCCTCCTTAATGATATCCAGGACCTGGTTGCTCAACAGTGGCCTGGTATCTGCCTCTGGGGTATAGGCCATGTGGATAGGCTGAGAGTTTGCAGATTGGGATGCAGTACGGACCTTTTTCTGGGGTTAGTAGTCCTTCTGTAAGAGGCAGGTTCCTGGGCGGCTCCTTGGTCAGGCTAAGTAGCAAGGGGTACCAATGCTGCCTGGACCAATTCGGAGCAATGAATACAGCTGTTGGCCCTTTCTCCCTGATCTTTAGCAGTATCCTTGGGATCATTGGCAAGAGGGGAAAAGCGCAGACAAACAGGTTGTCCCAGTGGAAGGAGAGCACATCCACCTTCCAGGCTCCTGGGTGGAAATCCCTGGTGTAGAACTGGTCCAACTGTCTGTTCTCTATGGATGCGAAGAGGTCTCTCTACATTTGGGTGATGTTGAGAAAGGTCTCCCTCCGAAGATGCCATTTGTGGGGGTCCAGGACACTTCTGCTAAGGTGGTCTGATAGCCCAGTACATCCCAGGGGAGCAGAACACCCTATCAGATGCAGGCCCATCATAGAGGCAGTTGCCAGAGCAGCATGCCTAGATAACTAAGGGGGAAGAAGTAGTGTGCTGCCCCCTGCTTGTTGATGTACCACATGACTGTGGTATAGTCTGTTTTGAAGAGCAGCCCTGGTTTTAGGTGGCTTTTGAAGGCTGCGATAGCCCTGAGCAGCACCGCCATCATTTCCTTCAGGTTGATGTGGAGATCTAGCTCCCCGAGATCCCAGGTGCCCTGGGTGCACATGTCCCCTACGTGGGCCCCCCCCAGGCCGCATCTGAGGCATCTGTGGTGATGGTCTGGCTGTGGGGATGAATGAGAAATGGTAGGCTCTTGTTCAGGGTACAGGTTTCTGCCCATCATAGAAGTTCCTCCCTTAAGCAGGGGATCAGAGGTAGTTGTAGCTCCAGTGACAGAGTGTTGGCACCATAGTTTTTTTAAATACCACTGCAGTTTTCTCATTTGTAGTCTGGCCAAGGGCACTAAAAGGATGCCATGTAGCCCAGAGCTTGCAGGAATTTCTTTGCTGTGAGGTGTCCTGTGAGCTAACTGGGTGAAATGTTGGGGTAGAGACAAAGGCTGGCAAGCCAATCGTAGCAAGCAGTCATTTGTCTGAGGCAGGTCAGATCGGACACCGGTTTCAGTGGGGGGAGGGGCAGGTGGAGAACAGGTAGGGTCAGGATAGGTAGGAGGGCTGAGGTGGGCTGGGCTGTCCAGGGAAAGGGTTGAAAAAGCTGGGAACAAAGCAAATCTGTCTTTTCAACCTCTACCTTGGCCAGCTCGTCTGATCAGCTTATCTGTGGACTACTGGTTTGTGTTTGAACTATGTGGGTGATCCCAGGTAGGGGCCTTTTGTTCGTTTTTGGATTTAATCACAGGCTTTAGTGGCATTTATCTGTATAATCCGTACTATGTTTACTTAACAGTGTAGGAAGCTTAGGATATTATGCTTAAAGGCATGCAAGCAGTTTTTCAGCAGATAAGTGGGGGTAATGTTGCATTGATTCGGTGTGTTACAATTGTATTTTGTTTTGCAGGCCTGTATTTCGATGCTACAAGCAAGGGTAGGAATTAAGGTTGTACTTGTAAGGTATCAAGTGAAAATTAGAACACCATAAGGGTTTTGTAAGTACTTAACCAAGGATTTGCACTTACTGAAGTAAAACATAGTTAAAAAAGAGAAAACTAGGGCACATGCCCCCTTGCAAGGCCTGGGGTTATACATGAGACATAGGAAGTGTTGCACAAGTTTAAAAAAAAAAATATATATATATATATATTGTACAGAGGGGGGTGAAATGGTTGAGGCTTAGTTGCTAGCAGCTGAGGCCTACAGTTAAGTCACATGGCAGGGCCTGTGAGCTGAGGCCTGCAGTTAGCCATATGACAAGGTCTGGAAACTGAAGCCTGCAAGTAGCCACTTGGGTCCAGGTCTGTGAACTGAGGCCTATAGCTAGCCACATGGCAGGGCCTGGGGAGCTGAGGCTGGAAAGTAGCCACAAGACATTTGGAGATTATCAGAAATAGTTGAGGGCACTCAAGGGCAGTTTGCCTTAAACTATTTTATTTACATGGGACAACGATTTTGTATCAGAGAAAAGGCTAGTTATGTTATTGTTGATGTTTAAAGACACTTTGGTTTAAGGACATGTAGGCAGATTGCTTAAGTTACTATCTGATGTAAGTAATGGCTTTAGTTTGTATAATTTTGTAACTCAAATCAGTTAGATTTTTGAAATGCCTGGAGATTAGGTTATAAACAGGCTAGAGGGTAAAATATGTACTTTAAGGTATCAGACTAAATTTAAATGACAGAATAAGTTTAAATTAATACTTCAAGTAAGGTTTACTATGGGATTAAGGCTCACTTAAGGAATGAAACAAAGGCACACATGCCCAAGTGTGGCCTGAGGTTTAGGGATGAGATGCAAAAGGTTTTAGCAATAGCTGAAATTGTTTTTCTTAGCAGTCTAGCAAACAATAGTGGTGGCCTGCAATTAATCAGATGGCTGGGGTCAGTGAAGAATCACATGGCAAGGCTACGGAGTTGGGGCCTGCTTGTATGCTTAATACAACATAAATCATGTTTGGTTCGCTAACTTGTGCTTAATGCAAATAAATCATGTCTGGTTAATTTCTTGGCAAATAAAATGAAATTAATAATAAAAATAGTACTTCTACATAATTCAGATGAGTGGGTCATTAAAATGAATTATTTATTTATTTTTATTTATTTTACAATTGTTAACCGGGTTAGTCTGGCTGAGCTGTTGGCTCATTTTCTGCAGAGACCTGGGGAGAAAAGCTCCTCTGGACTAGAAAACAATTTATTAAATTTTAGTAACAATCAGCTATAGGATCTTACAAGCAGAGACCTGGAGAGAAAAAAAAAAGTTCCTCAGGCAATTCAATTATACAGAGTATTAACAATTGGCAGACAAGTATGTGAGTTGTTACAAACAAGGTTTTAAACAATTAGCAGAAGAAAAAGTGACTAGTTACAATATTATTTTAGCTGCTTAGAGCAAAATGAGTTAATAGTTAGGCAGATGCTTATTTAAAGTGGGTAGGATCTAGTTGTACAGGAGTTTGGAAATGAGAAAGGAAAGTAGGAATGGCTAGTAGGAGCTGTAGGGGAGGTAGAGTATAGGAGATAGACTAGACACAGGTAGGTTGTTAATCTGGGTCTTAATCTAGGTCTTATGGAATTTACAGCCATATGCAGGTTGTAAATGAGTACACTGGGTAATTGTGGATAGAAAGGTTTAACAAAAAGTGGAAACTCTCTTGTTCAGGACCACAAAGCCAATACTTACGTTTGATAACCCTGTAGATTTACTTGTTTATTTTACCTGCTAACTAACACATTACTAAACCTTGGTGGAGTAAAGAGCAGTTTGTTGGCTGGGATTCTGTGGCTAAGTAGCAGAATATTGTAACCATTTCAGTTTTAGTGGTGTTACTTTCTTTAAGGAAGTAGAAAACGAAAAAGGACAGAAAGGTGGGGGGGGGGGGGAGTAATGGGTCAGTGCACAGAATTTCTTCAGGAAAGGCTGAAATATTTCATATGAGGTCAAAGCTTTAAATTGTTGGTAAAATTTAGTTGGGTTTTTAGTTATCACTGCAAAGTGGCTTGGTGGAACAGAAAACATATTTTTAAAGCGTTTTCCTGTTTGAGAAAGCAGGATTATTTGTAAATGGGCAAAAGTTTCACTTTAGCTACTAATTCAAGCTAAGATCTTAACCCATGGCTGTAAAGTTTGCAAGAGAAGAAAAACTAGCTTGTATTTGCTGCAAGCAGAAGGTTTTCTCATGCCCCACTTCCTGCAGTGTAATTAGGTTTTGAACACATCAGATAACACTATGCACTTACAAAGGAAAGAGGGGGAAGTGTTATGGCATTCCACTTACACTTCTTGGGAGGAATGCTTTAAAGCCTAGGTAAAACCTTTTGTAATTTTGGGGCACTGTAAAGGCCCTTGAGTTGCAAATCTTCCTTACAGTCACTTTGTTAGCTCACATATTTTTGTAAGTTGATAGATGTGCAAATGCAGTCTTGCCTTTACATATCCACATCAGTTGGGTGGCAAGAATTCAGCAATACAAACAAAAAGCTTAGTCCGTTAGAAAGAAGTAAATGATAATTTTGAGTACCCCAAAATTACTTAGAAATCTGGAGGCATGTGAAGATGTTAATAATAATAATAATAAAAATAACATAAAGTTAATAAAATATTATTAATGACACTCCAATCTGCTTAATAAAATAATACTCCAAAATAATATTAACACCAATGATGATGATAATAATAATAATATTAATACATCTATGGTGATAGCCAGAAGGTCCTCTGTCATTAGGTAAAGGTTGCAGAATTCCTTTCTACTTCTTGGTTTAAGAATTTTGAGCAAAACCAAATACATTTGTAAGCATTAATGAAATTCACTTAGAAAGTTGTTAGAGGACCATAGATGCTGTGACGGTGTGCATGTTCTGAGTATTATAAAAAAAAAAAAAAAAGCCCTGAGAATTCACTTCGGGTGTTGGCTGTGGTAGTTTACATGGTGTTATTATGCAGTGTCGTCATGCAGGCTATATGGTTTAGCTTGCTGTGTAGTAAATTTCTACTCAGTGACAGCATGTTAAGATACATTGTCAGCATCTTTGAATCACTTTGCATTATTCCGCAGATATCTATTTCGAGATATTCAGGAAGATGGGTCAGGGCTATATACTCTCTGATGACCTTCCCTCACCTTTTTCTTAGCAACCAGATGTATAAATGTTGGCACGAAACAAAGTGGTTAAAACGAATGACATTTCAGGTGTATGGCAGTAGATCTGTAATCAAGCAAACTCCAAATGTTGCATCTGATATCTAAATACAAGGAGCAATTAAGTGCACGTGGGTGCGTGTGTACACACACACACACACACACATATATATCTATATATATATATATATATATATATATATATCTATATATATATATATATATATATCTATATATATCTCTATATATATATAGATATATATATATATATATATATATATAGATGGAAAGAGTACTTTGAGGGGTTGATGAATGAAGAGAATGAGAGGGAGAGAAGGTTGGATGATGTGCGGATAGTGAATCATGAAGTGCAGTGGATTAGCAAGTAGGAAGTAAGGATAGCTATGAAGAGGATGAAGAACGGAAAGGCTGTTGATCCAGATGACATACCTGTGTGGAAGCATGGAGGTGTTTAGGTGAAATGGCAGTGGAGTTTTTAACTAGATTGTTTAATGAAATCTTGGAAAGTGAGAGGATGCCGCCGGACCCAGACTTTGGAATCCGGCCGACCGAAGGGCTGCCTGAGGCAGGACAATCCATATGTGATGACTGCAGATGCATCCTTGAAGGACATTGGAGAAAGTGTGTTTTGGTACCGATTTTTAAGAATAAGGGTGATGTGCAGAGCTGTAGTAACTACAGAGGGATTAAACTGATCAGTCACAGCATGAAGTTATGGGAAAGAGTAGTCGAAACTAGGTTAAGAAGGGAGGTGATGATTAGTGATCAGCAGTATGGTTTCATGCCAGGAAAGAGCACTAGAGATGCGATGTTTGCTCTGAGAGTGTTGATGGAGAAGGTCAGAAGGAAATGCATTGCGTCTGTGTGGATTTAGAGAAAGTATATGACAGGGTGGCAAGACAGGAGTTGTGGTATTGTATGAGGAAGTCGGGAGTATCAGAGAAGTATGTAAGAGTGGTACAGGATATGTACGAGGGTAGTGTGATAGCGGTGAGGTCTGCGGTGGCAGTGACGGATGCGTTTAAGATGGAGGTGGGATTACATCAAGGATCATCTCTGAGCCCTTTCTTATTTGTAATGGTGATGGACAGGTTGACAGACGAGATTGATCAGACAGGAGTCCCCGTGGACTATGATGTTTGCAGATGACATTGTGATCTGTAGTGAGAGTAGGGAACAGGTGGAGGAGACCCTGGAGAGATGGATATATGCTCTAGAGAGAAGAGGAATGAAGGTCAGCAGGACTAAGACAGAATATATGTGTGTGGATGAGAGGGAAGACAGAGGAATGGTGAGGATGCAGGGAGTAGAGGTGGCCAAGGTGAATGTGTTTAAGTACTTGGGATCAACAGTTCAGAGTAATGGTGAGTGTGGAAGAGAGGTGAAGAAGAGAGTACAGGCAGGATGGAGTGGGTGGAGAAGAGTGTCAGGAGTGATTTGTGACAGACGAGTACCACTAAGAGTGAAAGGGAAGGTCTACAAGAGGGTAGTTAGACCGGCTATGTTATATGGGTTGGAGACAGTGGCATTGACAAAAAGGCAGGAGTCAGAGCTTGACGTGCAGAGCTGAAGATGTTAAGATTTGCACTGGGTGTGACGAGGATGGACAGGATTAGGAATAAGTATATTAGAGGGTCAGTCCAGGTTGGAAGGTTTGGAGACAAAGCCAGAGAGGCAAGAATACGTTGCTTTGGACATGTGCTGAGGAGGGATGCAGAGTATACTGGGAAAAAGATGCTAAGGATGAAGCTGCCAGGTAACAGGAAAAGAGGAAGGCCTAAGATAAGGTTTATGGATGTGGTGAGAGAGGACATGCAGGTGGCTGGGATGACAGAGCAAGATGCAGAGGACAGGAAGAAATGGAAACATTTGATCTGCTGTGGCGACCTCTAACGGGAGCAGCGGAAAGAAGAAGAGTGTGCGTGTGTGTATTTGCGTAGGTGTACGGATATGTGTACACACACACACATATATATATATATATATATATATGTATGTGTGTGCATTTATGCATGTCTATAGATATATATATATGTGTGTGTGTGTGTGTGTGTGTGTGTGTGTATGTATAAGTACGGAGGTGTATAGATATATATGTATGTGTGTGTGTACAAGTACGGAGGTGTATGTATATATATATATATATATATATATATATATATATAAATATATATATATAAATATATATATATATATATATATGGGTATATGTATGCATAGGTTTATATGTATTATACATTTGCAATATATATGTATAACAGGCCTGATAAGAGGTACCCCATAGGTCCAGCGGTGTTCGTAAGCTGTGGCTTGCAGTTTCAAATGTTTGTTTTTCTTCTTATGAGGTAGCATTATTTAGGGCTGTCCTTCTGCTGCTGGCTTTTTTGTGGGGCATTTAGATGGTCTGAAACTACAGGAAGAAAGGTCAATGGACAGTTTTACCAGTAGCACATGTACATTTGCTGGGGGAGGACACTTGGGTTTATGTGGCTAAATCCAAAATGGATCAAGAAGGCAAAGGTCAGTGGGTAAGAGTGGTTACCCCGAAGGGTTTGGAATGGAACTTGAATAAAGTGCTAGAACACCGCAACTATAGGGGTAGGTTAGATGGTCCATTCTTTTATCATCAGCAAGGTGAACCTCTGACACAGTATCAGGTGAAAGCAGTTTTAAAAGAGGCAATCGAGTTGAGTGGCCTAGACTCAGATAAATATACATTACATTCCTTTCTAATAGGTGCAGCCTCATTTGCACATGCAATGGGAGCTTCACAGACCAACATTATCAAGATGGGCAGGTGGAAGTCCAATGCTTATAAAGGCTATGTAAGGTGTAAATGGCTAACTCTTGTCCTTTATATTTCAGCTCTCACATCTCTGGATCAGAAATACATCTGGATAGTGGGTCATTCTTTCATTCGGAGACTCCATTGCTTTGTCCAGGGCAGGCGGGGCTTCTCCTTTCAAGGAGGAAAACGAGCTTCTTGCAAAGCAATTTGGTTTGGGGTATCTGGAATGCGGTGTCAGCATCTCAGGGCAGTACTACAGCAAGCTGCAAAAAGCGATAAATCTACTGCCATTTTATTGCACCTAGGTGGTAATGATATTTGTCAACATCCAATAAAAGAGCTAATTGGTTTGATGGTACAAGAGGTATATTGCATGCATGAATGCTGGCCACAAGCTATTACCTGCTGGTCAGAAGTGGTACAGAGAAAGAAATGGAGGGGGGCTAGGTCCATTAAAGCTGTGGAGAGAATGAGAAGGAGAATTAATCATTCTATGGATAAGGTGTTAAGGGACATTAACGGGTTGTACATTCCTCACCCTGGCATTCAGGTCTGGTGGCCAGACAGGTATGATAAGGATGGGGGTCATTTATCGGAAGAAGGTTTGGGGATTTTTATAAGGAATTGCAAGCTGGTTTAGCTTTGAAGGGCATTCAAATAGAATAGGTTGAGATATGCTGGTGGAAGGGAGGAATATTCCTCCCTTCTGTGGCAGAAGACAGGAAAGGTAAGGAAGGCCACGGTAAGTGGGGGAGGGGGATCACAGGACTCTTCAGCTGGACCTTCCACAGGCTAGACAGCCCCAAGGGATTGTTGCCAGGGGACTTACCAGCCCGGCAATGGCTCCTTGGCACACTGTAAGGTGGCCCAAAGGAATTGTGATGAATTGTGAAATGAAAAAGCTGTTATGATGTGGGTATGTTGAATCAGAAGGGCCGGACATCGACATGCTGTCTGTTGTCCTGTAGGCTTAGGGGAATGCTAAGAAAGAAATAAAATGGCCTCCCTGACATTCCTGCCTTGCAGACATCTCATAATAATTGGCTTCTATTTGAGTAAATGGCAATAAACACATGGCTGCGGCCATTTAACCCATCTGAGGTCTCTGTGTTTTTTATTGAATAAGCAGCTTGTGGCAACCCTGATTTGTAAAGCATGCAACTTCGATACCTTTACTGTCAACGGTGCCAGGGAATGATAATGTTCTGAGTTGGTTTTTGGATATGGCTCAAAGGTTGATATGGATCATTAAATGAACTATGAACACTATTTGATATGGAGCATTAAATGAATTGAACACTATGTTAAATGTTTTCTAAAAGATCATTCTGTTGGCATCAATGGCAAGGTAAGATATTGGTTCACTAAACTTTATTAAAAGCAGATAGAGCTTTACCAATCTCAGACAAATGTTTTTCTTGAGAGAGGAAGGCTCTTTGGGTGCATGTGTCCAAGAGAGCTCGCAAGAAGGTGATCTGTCTTGTGGGCTGGAAATGGGATTTTTCCTTGTTGATGGTAAATCCCAGAGAGGTAAGGAGAGTTTGGACAAAGTTGAGGTCCTGCAGGAGCTTTTCCCTGCTGTTTGCTTGAATGAGACAGTCGTCCTGACAGGGGTACATTTGTAAGTTTTTCTGCCTGCAGAAGGCAATGAGAGGGGCCAGGCATTTGGTGAAAACCCTGGGAGCAGTAGATAAGCCAAAGGGCACAGCAGAGAATTGAAAGTGTTTTGAGCCTGCCCTGAAGTGAAGGAACCTTCTGCAGGATTCCCTTATAGGGAAATGGAGGTAGGCATCCTTCAGATCTATGGTGACTAGCCAGGCATTTGGAGCCAGCATAGGCAAGAGTTTTTGAAGTGCAAGCATTCTGAATTTTGGCACTAGTATGGAAAGGTTTAGTGTGGATGGATCTAGAATAGGGTGCCAAGTGCCCTCTTTCCTGGGTACCAGGAACAATCTTGAATAAAGCCATTTTCCAGCCTGTTCCTGAAGTACAGGCTCCACTGCTCCTTGAGCACAGTGTTTCTGAATTTGGCAGAGGGCCTCTGACCTCTGATTTGCTGGTATGTCTCAGTACCCTGTTAAGCCTGGGTTCTCGTTTAATGAGAATCTGTATCCTTGGGAAATGAATTTAGGACCCACTGATCTGCTGTGATGGTTTGCCTGTTGTCTTTGAAAATGGACAGCCTTCCTCCTAACCTTGGGGGGGGGGGCAGAGGGGGGAGGTGGAGTCATTGAGTGTCCTTAGGGTAGGGAGTGGACTTAGAAGTCCATGCCCTGGGGGGTTGTAAAGGTCCAATGTCTGGGCCTTTGCTGGCCTTGTAGCTGCTGCCTGAGGGCCTGTCTCTGTGCCCTTTCCTTTGCACAGGCTTGGTTTGGGAAGGAAAGAACCAGTGTTTGGTGGGGAAGTTCCTGCTGAATCTGGGAGTTTGCACCTGGAGGAAATATTTTACTGTCTGCATTGATCTGGCATTATCCTCCATATTCTTAATCACCTCCTCTGCCTTGGATCCAAACAAGCAGTCCTTATTTAGGGGGGCGTCTAGGAGTCTGGATTTTACATGGTCAAGCAAAGGCTGCTCTTTCAGCCATGCATGTCTCCTAATGACAGACCCAGAAACAGCAGCCCTGCTACAGGCTTCTAGGGCATCGAATCTGCAGTGTAGGGAATGCTCTGCCACTTGACAGCTGGAGTGTAACAGCTCTCCCAGTTCTCTGGTAGTAGTACTGTCTGGTAAGGAGGAAATTTTCTGCTTTAATAGTTCCAGCGTGTGCTGTTAATATTTAAGCAAATGGAACTGGCAGTTGAAAGCTCTGACAGCTAAGGTAGCACAGATGTATATCTTTTTACCCCATCGGTCTAAGGCTCTGCTATCCTTGTCAGAAGGTATTGGATTTTTGGAGGAACTGGCACTAGCATCTTTGGGCCCCTGGGTGATGACCTCTGGGTTGGCTGCAGGGATCTTGAATAAATATTTGTGGGTGTCTGGCAATCTGTAGCATCTGTCAGGCTGTCTGGATGCAGGAGGTAAGGCATCAGGGGTGAGGCTAGACTCCATAAAGACATCCTCTACCACATCCAAAATGGGAGGAATGGCTAAAGTTTTACGGTGGGGTAGGTCCAGACTCTCAGTCCCTTCTTAGACTTGGGGTATTCCTGAACTTTCCAATGGAAGTGTTCCCTGAGGGTATGTAGGATCTCTCCAAATGAGAGGTCCTCAGAGGGGGATGCAGATGTGATGGATTCCTCTGCATCAGAATCCTCAAAGGTGGTAAGGGGCTGCTGTTCATTGTCCGAGTCCAGAAAGTTTGATCCCTCAGTGTCAGCCTCTGAGAGCCTCAGTGTTTTGATGGGCCTGGGTGCAGCAGTGGGTAGCGGTGTGGCCGTCGGTCTTTGTCTGGCGTCGGTTATCCGAAAAGCCTCCTTGAAAGCCGGTGCCTGCAGAGTGGCTCCGGACCCAACCAGGGGGCTAACAACCTAAATCTCGGCAGGGGCAGTCTGATCCGACGGCATACCAGACTCCAAATGGGTCTCAGTAGAGGCCTGTGGTGGCTGTGTGGCTGTCGTCAGGGGCTGCATAGGTGCCTTACTTAATTCCACTGTTCTAGTGGCTGACTTCAGATTAGAGTTGTCTGTAGGCCTAACCTTATGTGGTCTGTCCCTTTCTTTGCCTTTTCTCTTTTTGAGGATATCCACTGAGGGCTGACCAATGGACGCCATTTCGTACTGACAAGGACTCTCCATAAAATGTCTAGCTACATATTCGGCTCTATGATGGATGGTCCTTGTGTTAAATACAGCACAGAACCGACATCCAGGGACCTCACAGTCTGGGCCTAAACAAGTTACACACAGATTATGGAAGTCTCGGTGTGGTATTTGTTTTCCACAGCAGACACTATTATTTACTTTTTCGGACATCGGTTAGTACAAGAAAAAGATCCACAACGGGGTACTTAGCTTTAGTCATTTTTTTTTCTTCACTCTGGCAATGGCCGACTGACACACATGCAAACGGCTTCTGCTTCGGGCTACACAGCAAGAAAGACTGATGTAATGGCGTTGGCTGCCTTGCTTTATACCCCTGATGACCTGATGTCAGTCCCTGGTGACCTGCAGTCGACGCAGGAGGGATTCTCTTTTCTCTGGTATTCGGGCCGGCCGAGGACTACCAAGCAGGGATAACCCACAAGTGATGACTACAACAGTGAAAGAAGAACATCAGTACTTTCAACTGTACATAGAGATAGATATACAGCATTGGCCATAACATACATCTCCAGCAATACTTTATACTGTGTATACAACATATAACCATGCAAATGATGCAACTTGATCCACAAGTGAGTGAACCTGTGCATCCAACACTTTAAATCTTAAAAAGCTGCACATGTAATATTTCAAAACTGCAATTCCGGAGATCTGGACATTCAACAGTCTAGGAGTACCATGTAATACCATCCAAAGCATTAACAGTAGGAAAACACACAGGCAATAGAAGAATTTCCAAATATATATCTAAACCCAACATTGTGCTAACCGGAATTGTCCACATTTATTACTCACAATTCCTGCTCCTACACCAGGAACTTCCTGAAACAATTGCACCATACTGACGTCCGTACCTAGTATAAAATTTTAAAGTTAGAGTGCACTACTTATAGCGACACAGTTTCAGTGAACGTAGCAGGAATAGGCAAGGAAAACTTTGGTGAAGTAAACTTTGTATAAATGAACGTTCGGTGTTGTGAGATTTTGATGTAATGGGTTTGGTCTTTTGAAAGTCAGTCATTTGGCATTTCAAGTGAATTAGACCCGTACATATATGTGTGTGCCAACATACATATTTATGTTGACTGATTTGCCTGACTGTATTGAAGCCGAATTTCAGAGGCGTTGGGGAGGGGGGCATTCTAGCAAAGAATTCCAAAGTAATACAAAACACACAACAGCAATTAAGTAACTGCTAATAGTGGCCATCACAAGAATACAATATTACAGACACAAATAAGATTGTTTTAGTACTACACTACTGATACGCCATTCATACATGCACAAAACAAGGCTGGAGTGCAGTTTATTTTTAAAGTTGTATTAATGCCATTTGTAATGTAATTCAAAATCTTTTTCAGATGTGGACAACGTGACTGCTCAAAAGGGCATCATTATAACTACTGTAGTTTTCAGATTACACAGTTTTTTAACCTTAATAATAATATCGCTAATGACATCCAGAATCTTATCTATACTTATAAGCCTGACTAGCTTGGTCTGCAAGGCTATGGAGCGCATCATCATGGAACTCACTAACAGAGACATTGGGAACCTCCAAACACTGGACCCTACCCAGTTTGGCTTTAAGGGCAGATCATGCCTCCCAAACCTGGTGGACTTCTTTAAGACAGTTACCAAGGCTATAAATGAGGAAAAGGTGGTACACACAGCCTACCTAGACCTCGCTAAGGCCTTCGACACCATTCCCCATTCTGGTATTATAGACAAGCTCACCAGCCTGAACATAACCCCCTATGTCACAAGATGGGTTGTCAACTGGCTCACGGACAGAACCTACATGGTGAGAGTTGCGGGAGCTAGGTCCAACTCTAAATTGGTTACAAGTGGCGTTCCCCAGGGCTCAGTCCTAGGACCCCTCCTGTTCGGCATATACTTCTCAAGAGGTACAGGCAAGCACAGGAGGACTATGGCTGACCAAGTTCGCAGACAACTGCAAACTAGGGGCTATAATTGACTCTCCAGCTGATACAGACATCCTCCAAAAGGGTCTCACTGAGACAGATACCTGGTGTCAAAATCATGGCCTCAAGCTAAATCCCAAAAAGTGCATAGTCATCCCCTTTGGAAACAAAGTACCCACAAACTACCACAAAGGTGGTAGTCCCCTAAATTTGGAAGACGTAATAAGGGATCTGGGGACCCAAGTAGATAGTAACCTCACCTTTGATTATCACATTGCCAAAGTGGTTAGAAAATCCTTCTATGTGGCCCACCTAATCACAAAAGGGCTCGCATCCAGATCAAAAGAGGTCATTGTGCCCCTCTACTCATCACTCATCAGACCCATCATAGAGTACAACGCCCCATTTGGGATGTACCTTACAAGACACCTGCAACAGCTAGAAAGACCACAGAAGTACCTCACCAAGAGGATCACTGGCCTCAAACAGATGCCCTATGCAGCTTGACTGAAGAAACTCCAGTTGTACTTGGTTGCATACCGCCTACTCAGAGGTGATCTCTGCCTGACATACAAGGCCATGTCCAACCCAGAATTGATGGACATGCTCCACCTAAAGAAAACCTTATCCCCTCGAGCCACACGCTCTAGGTATCTAAACCTCACCACAACAATAAATAGGACGTGCTGGAGGGATAGATTCCTGTCCCAGAGACTTCCCATGCTTTGGAACAAGATCCCAGTCTACATTAGGAAGAGCTCTTTACTAACACTCTTCAAAAGAAACCTTGACGAGTAGATGGGAAACAGAAAGTTTACTTCGGGGATCACTTTAGTGGCTCTGCTGGACAGAGGCACAGGGAACTAATCTAAGGGGGCGGTGAAAGTCAACACATTCTGGCTAGGCTTATAAATGCCTTCAGGCAGATAGCCTAGTATCAACCTATGATTCTGGCAATCCAATTACAGAACGCAGCATCAACATGCTTTCTGTAGCTTTTACACAATTTATCCAGTGACTTTTAGAAGATTCAGCACTTTAATAAAGCATTTAATAAACTGATACAGCAGAGGTGAACACAGACTGTACACACTGGCATATAATCAATACACAAATGCAGTTAATCAACTTCAAATCCTAAAGTAAAACATTAGGTGGTCTTTAATGAGTTACAGATAACAGTCTTGCAGGAATCAACAGGCTGACAAAACTGATAAAAGCAAAAAGCAAAAAAAAAAAGTATCAGTTTGTGTTCCCACCCAACACTGTATGCAAGGTATGGCAATCATGTTTAGAACACCACATGGATGTGATAAGCTTACACCTGAAAAATGGTAAAAGGTAGCTCCTTATCTTATACAGGAACTTAATTTTCATTTTTTTTAAGCAATGGCATTAACATGTTCTTCTAGTTTAAGGAAACTATTGAGAACTACACCTACATACTTGAAGCTATCAGTGCCGTCAAGAGTTCTGCAATTAGTATTAATGACCAAAACAGTACACAGTGACAGACACTGCAGCAGTTAGCTGCAAAACAAAATAAACTAGCTTTTGTTAGCATTTAACATCAAGTGGGAGTCCATAAAATATTAAGATTAAATGTCTGTTACAGTTTTATTTTGGACAAGTGAGTGGGAATTTTCCTTCCATAACAAGGCTGTGTCACCTGCATAACCACTAAAAATAAGCCCCTACAATGAAAGGGGCAGTAAGTTACCATACATGTACTGAAGTCCCCAAAAGACCTTTATCTGTAAAGACCTCACAGAAACATTCAGACATACATTTTATATTTCTTGTCCTGCAAGTAATATAATAATCACTTGTGTTGAGAAGAACACTACAACCATCTCAACAGATGGTAACAGACAGACTAGAAAGGCCTAACAATAGGTCTGATAGTATCTTTTTATTTTTTTTACTCCATCCTTCAGAGATGTAATCATATACAGATAACAGAATCATAATGACAGAGATTCCTCCCAAAACTATGATGACAATGACAAAGTAAAACAGTACCATAAGTTCTGTTAACTAGTTACAGATGTTAAACTCAAGAAAGTACAGTTGTATAAATTCTTACCATAGGTTCATAGGTAAGTACTAGGCTATCTGCCCGAGGGCATATGTAAGCCTAGCCAGAATGCACTGGCTTTCGCCGCCCCCTTAGATTAGTTCCCTGTGCCTCTGTCCAACAGAGCCACTGCAGTGATCCCTGGGGTAAATTTTCTATTTCTCATCCACTCGTCAAGGTTTCTCTTGAAGAGTGTTAGTGAGGGGCTCTGACTAATGTAGACTGGAATCCTGTTCCAAAGCATGGGGAGTCTCTCGGACAGGAATCTATCCCCCCAGCAAGTTCTACTTATCGTTATGGTGAAGTTTAGATCCCTAGAGCGTGTGGCTCTCGGGAATTTGTTTTTTTTTAGGTGGAGCATGTCCATCAATTCTGGGTTGGACATGGCCTTGTATGTCAGGCAGAGATCACCTCTGAGTAGGTGGTATGCAACAGAGTAAACAGAGTACAGCTGGAGTTTCTTCAGTCGGGCTGCACAGGGCATCTGTTTGAGGCCAGTAATCCTCTTGGTGAGATACTTCTGTGGTCTTTCCAGCTGTTGCAGGTGTCTTGTAAGGTACATCCCAAATGGGGCGTTGTACTCTAGGATGGGTCTGATGAGTAGAGGGGCACAATAACCTCTTTTGTTCTAGATGCGAACCCTTTTGTGATTAGGTGGGCCACATAGAAGGATTTTCTAACCACCTTAGCAATATGATTATCAAAGGAGAGATTACCATCTACTTGGGTCCCCAGATCCCTTATTTCATTTTCTGTATTTAGGGGACTACCACATATGTGGTAGTTCGCGGGTACTTGTTTTTTTCCAAAGGGGATGACTATGCACTTTTTGGCATTTAGCTTGAGGCCATGACTTTGACACCAGGTATCTGTCTCAGTGAGACCTTTCTGGAGGATGTCTGTATCAGTCGGAGAGTCAATTATGGCCCTCGATTTGCAGTCGTCTGTGAACTTGGTCAGCCATAGTCCTCCTGTGCTTGCCTGTACCTCTGAGTATATACCAAACAGGAGGGGTCCCAGGACTGAGCCCTAGGGGATGCCACTTGTAACCGGTTTAGAGTCAGACCTAGAGCCTGCAACTCTCACCATGTGGGTTCCATCAGTGAGCCAATTGGCAACCCATCTCGTGACATAGGGGTTTATGTTCAGGCTGGTGAGCTTGTCTGTAATACCAGAATGGGGAATGGTGTCGAAAGCCTATGCGAGGTCTAGGTAGGCTGTGTGGACCTCCTTTCCCTCGTCTAAAGCCTTGGTAACTATCTCAAAGAAGTAACAAAGCCAAACTGGGTCGGGTCCAGTGTTTGGAGGTTCCCAATGTCTCTGTTAATGAGTTCCATGATGATGCGTTCCATAGTCTTGCAGACCAGGCTAGTCAGGCTTATAGGGCGATAGTTCCCAGGGTCTGTTGCAGCTCCACCTTTGTGGAGCGGGATAATTGTTGCTGTACGCCACTCTATGGGTACGTAGCCTGTAGAGAGGCTGTGTTTGAACACAGTGTGTTTAGATGAGGAGTTAGTTCATTTTGGAGTTCGTGTAAGACACAGCCTGTGACTCCGTCCAGTCCCACTAAAGCTGTGTTTTTGGCTTTGGATAGGGCTGTTTTAACCTGTGTCTCAGTGATTGCCGGGGCTCTACATTCTTCTGGTATGGTTATGGGCCCTTTAGGGGGTGAAGTTTGCACTAAACCTGTCTGCCAGAATGTTGGCAATATCAGTCGGTTCAGTGCATTTTGTGCCATTCTGCACTACCTCAGAGCAGATCTGAGAGTTTCCACTTAGGTTCTTGACATAGCTAAAGAACACTTTGTGGTGATCTTTGGAGTCCTTAGCAATTGTTCTTTCGAAGCTAGTCTTGGATGACTTTATGAGGGATCGTAGTTTCTTGCCGATGCCGATCAGGGATATCTTTCCTTCTTGGGATTTTACTCTTTTCTGTACTAGTCTACTCCTTCTATTGTATAGCTTGTTTATGGCAGGGGTCTCCCAGACTGGTTTCCTTTTCTTGGAGGAGTGAGTCTTGGTTTTGCTTGGGATAGCACGATCCATGCATTCTTGCACGTGCTCACAGAGTGTCTTTGTAATGGATTCAGCAGCTTGGACAACGTTGTCCTTTAGCACGGGGGCTGTGAACCTTTCCACCTCGGTCTTAAGTAACATGAAGTTTGCTTGTGAAATGTTTTTCACGGTGGTTTCCTTGACTGGGGATGGGGGTGGAATGTGGATATCCATAGTGATTAGTCTATGGTCTGATCTTACCAGCGAGGGGTTGATCTCCGATGTAGAACACCAGTCGCCCATGTTGATGATGACCAGGTCCAATATGTTGTCACCTCTGGTGGGGGTGTTGACCAGTTGATCCAAGGCGTTCAAGTTTATAAATTCTAGGAAGCATTGGGCAAGGGAGTTAGTACTTTAATAGTTCTCCCAGTTAATGTTTGGGCAATTAAAATCACACAATATTAAGGTGTTTGGTAGGACAGTACAGTTGTGTACCTACTATAAATGTAGATGTTAGAGTGTATTCACTGTTGCAGTCATTACAATTGGGTTATCCTGCTGGCAGGCTACCCGCAGTCGGCCCTAGTTCCAAAATCTGGGTCCGGCGTCGGCTGCTGTCACCTCCTCCCTGACGTCAGTGCGCCAGGGGTATAAAAGATGCAGCCGACGCCATTTTCTTCAGTTTTGCTTGCTAAATTATGCCAATAAGCATGCATACACAAAAAACTTTTCCTTCATCTACAAGCAAATATACCACATAGGTTGTATAGAAAAGAGAAGTACAGACAAGTCCCAGCAAAGGAAAGGGGGGTTTGGTGGGAGGGTAACCTGGACTGCAACAGTGAATACACTCGAACATCTACATTTATGGTAGTACACAACTGTACTATGTTCATCGGGTTTCACTGTTGCAGTCATTACAATTGGGTTGAATCCCAAAGCTAAGGTTGGGAGGCTGGCTAAATAGGATTAGGAGAGGCGTCCTGCAGAACTGCAGTGGCAAAGCCTGCCCCGGATTTAGAGTAGAGAGGTAAGTGACAGTGCTTTGTAAAAGTATGCACTAAACTCCAAGTTGCAGCCTCTAAGACGTCTTTGGTTGGTACTCCTCTCAGGAAGGCTGCTGAAGTGGCTGCTGCTCTGGTTGAATGTGGCCTAATGCCCTTAGGCACTGATCTGCCATGCTGTGAATAGCAGAAATGAATGCAGTGGCCTATCCACTTTGAAATAGTCTGTTTTGAGATAGGCTTTCCTTGTGATCCTGCAGCATATGCCACTAGAAGTTGTTCAGTCTTTTGAAAGCTTTGGTTCTGTCCAAGTAGAAGCGTAGCTGCCTGTGAATGTCCAAAGAATGCAGAAGTCTCTCACCCTTATTCTGTGGGTTTGGGTAAAAGGTAGGCAAATTAATTGTTTGGTTAAGGGCCACACTGGACACTACCTTGGGCATAAATGTAGGGTTTGTCCTTAGAGAAACCCTGTCAGGATGGAAAATGATAAAAGGTTCCACGGCCATGAGTGCCTGTAGCTCTGAGACTCGTCTAGCGGAGGTTATTGCTAGAAGCACAGCTGTTTTCCAGGATAAGAATTTTAAATCAGCTGCAGAAGCTGGCTCAAACGGAGGCAGTGTGAGTTTTTCCAAGACATAGTTGAGGTCCCAAGCAGGTATTGGTGCTCTCCTTGGAGGTCTTATGTTTTTGGCCCCTCTGAGGTACTGCCTTAGCAATGGATGAGAAAAAATAGGTGGTTCTGTATTGTAATGAGCTGATATGGCAGAGGCATGAATTTTAATTGATGAAAAGGAAAGGCCTTTATCCAGCATCTCAGTTAAGTATTGCAAAATCTGAGGAATATTTGGAACAGTCGTGTCAATAACTAGTGCCTGGTTCCAAGCACAGAATCTCGTCCATTTTTCTGCATAAGATTTTCTGGTGCTAGGCCTCCTGGTCTCCAAAATAACATCCATCACTGCTTTAGAGAGAGGTGTGTCTTGAATATCTACATTATCCACCATGCTGCCAGATTTAAAGGTCCTGAGTTGGCTGTGCAGTATCTGACTGTCTTGTTGGGTCAATAAGTGAGGAATTTGAGGTAATGTCGAAGCTGGGTATTGAGACAAGCTCTTTAGGACTGTGTACCAATGCTGGTGGGGCCAGTCTGGGGCAATCAGTATCATTTTTGGCTTCTCTTCTCTGACCATGAAGAGTACCTTGGGGGAGGAGAGGCAGAAGAGGAAAGGCATATACTGTTCGGTTTTTCCAGCTGAAAAATAGAGCATCCACTTTTCCAGCTGAAAGATAGAGCATCCACTTTCCATGCTTGCTTGTGATAAGTCCTTGTGCAGAATCTCTGTAGTTGGCAGTTGTGAGGGGAGGCAAATAGGTCTATGTCCGGACATCCCCAGTCCCTTGTTATCATGCTGAAGACTTGTGGATCCAATTTCCACTCGTGGGGATCCATTAAGTTTCTGCTTAGTTCGTCTGCCAGAGTATTTATCCATAGTTCGTCTGCCAGAGTATTTATCCTTCCTGGCAGGAATTGTGCTTGCAGATGTACTTGGTAAGTCAGTGCTGTGTCCCACAAGTTCATGGCTAGTCTGCAGAGGGGGTAGGAATGCGTGCCCTCCTGCTTGTTTATGTACCACATGACTGTAGTATTGTCCGTCTTTATCAGTAGTTGTCCTGGATGAAGTTTATCTTTGAAGGCTGTCAGGGCATTCTGAACAGCTAGCATCTTTTTTTGATCGATATGTAGATGCATTTGACTTGCAGACCATATGCCCTGAATACATCTTCCTGCCATATGGGTCCCCCAGGCATAATCTGATGCATCCATTGTCAATGTCTGCCTGGCTGTGGGTAAGGTGAATGGCTGTCCCGTGTTGAGGTGACAGGCTTTTGCCCACCATCGAAACTCCTGTTGCAGGCAGGGAATGAGGGTAATTATTGTTTCCTGGCCGTGGCAATGTTGAGTCCAAACACTTTTCAGATACCATTAAAGTTTCCTCATATGCAAACTTGCATATGGAATTAGCAGTATGCAGGATGCCATGAAGCCCAAAGCCTGCAGAATTTTTACTGCAGATAACTGGGTCATTGTTGCCAACATTTTGAAATTAGTAGTCAGTTGTCTGTGTTTGTCTGGAGTGAGATAAGCCATCTGGGCAGTTGTATTTAAGCTTACACCCAGGAATATTACCTCTTGAGAGGGTACGAGCTTTGATTTCTTTTCGTTTACCGTGTACCTTAGACCTGTTAGTAATCTTTTTTACAAACGCCAGATGTTATAGTAGGATGTCCTTGTTCTCTGCTTGAATAAGGCAGTCGTCCAAGTAAGGATATATTTGTATTCCTCTTTGTCTGCAAAATGCAATGACTGGTGCCAGGCATTTTGTGAAGACCATGGGAGCAGTAGATAAGCCAAAGGGCAGTGCAGAGAATTGGTAGTGAATTGAGCCAGCTATAAATCTGAGCTATCTTCTGCATGACTGTCTGATTGGGACATGCAGGTATACCTCTTTTAGGTCTAAAGTCACAACCCAAGCCTTCTTGCCCAGCATGGGCAGAAGCTGCTGCAGAGTTAACATTTTGAATTTTGGAATATCCAGGAATGTGTTTAGGATAGACAGGTCCAGTATTGGTCTCCAGGCTTTGTCCTTTCTGGGTACGAAGAATAGCCTTGAGTAAAATCCTTGTCCTTGCTCTTGCTGTGGTACCTGCTGAATGGCTCTCATGTCTATGAAGGATGAAACTTGTTTTTGTGCCTCTGCCCATTGATTGCGTGGCAGGTCTGGAAAAACGTTTGGCCTTGGCAGGGTGTGATAGTGGAACCTGTAGCCTTGAGATACATTTAAGACCCATTTGTCCTGGGTGATCATGTGCCAATTTTGTGAAAAAAGTGCTAGTTTTCCCCCCAAAGGAGCTGCCAGAAGATAAGTGCTTGGTACTGGCAGGGGAACGTCACTGAGACCGTTTCCTGTATGGCTGTGATTTTTCCTCTCCGCTTTTGGAGGTAGAAGCACCCCATTGTTTAGGCCTGCATGAGCCTTGGGGCTGTGATCTGCCTCTGGGGCGTCTGTATCTGCCTCTTTGTGGCCTGTTTGACACTGGAAAGGACCAATTCTTTGTAGGCCAGTTCCTGCTAAATCTGGGAGGTTGTACCTGTAAGAAATCCTTCACGGTTTGCATAGATTTAGATTTGTCCTCCATTTTCTTCAACACCTCTTCTGATTTAACACCAAACAAGGTATCATGTTGTAATGGAGCATCTAATAGCTTTGCTTTAACATGATCGGACAGATTCTGTTCTTTTAACCAAACATGCCTCCTAATGACAGAACCTGTAACTGCGGCCCTGCAGGAGGCCTCTAGAGAATCAAAACCACATTGCAAAGTATGCCTTCCCACTTGTTCAGCTGTATACAATAAATCCTGCATTTCTTTGTTTTCTGCACATTCTGAATTTGTCAACATTTTCTGTTTAAGCAGTGACATAAGATATTGCTGATATTTAAGCATATGAAACTGACAATTTAAAGCTCTTACAGCCAAGGTAGCAGAAGTATAAATCTTTTTCCCCCATCTGTCCAGGGCCCTTGAATCCCTATCAGAGGGGATAGGGCTTTTTGCAGTGGAAGCCTTAACCCCCTTGGGACCCTGAGAAATAGTTTCTGGGTCAGCAGCAGGGTTTTTGTAAAGAAATTTATGAGAATCCAGAACCCTCTAGTATCTGTCTGGCTTAACAGGAGCTGGTGGTGAAGAGTCAGGAGACAGAGCGGACTCTGAAAATACATCATCTACAATGTCTAAAACAGGAGGAATAGCAAGGGGCCTGTGCTGGGGTAATAAAAGGAAGTCTCTGAGCCTTTTCTTGGATTCTGAGTAATCTTGATTATCAAGAGGGGGGTGGGAACCCCTGATCAAAGTAATTAGGTCTTCGGCCATTTTAAGCATCTGTTTTTTAGGCATGGAGGCCTGTCCAGGAGAATGCTGTACTTGTTTCTTTGTCTTTAGAGCTGTTTTAGTTTTTGCATTTGAAGCTGAAGATGGCTTTATATACAACGGTGTAGGCCTGAAAACACTCCCAGAAGCCGATGCCTGCTCAGTGGCTCCGGACCCATCTGAGGGAATAGTTTGAGTGTCCAGTACCTTGAGTTTCCAGCGGCCTAGTCGGCTCCATATGGGAGTCGGAAGCGGGCGTCAGGGGCTGTGAAAGCGCCTCACTGAGAACCGGCGATAGGCCTAGCGGAAGCCTCATCGTCGGTTTTGGACCTCGGGTGCCTGTCCTTTTCTTTGCGCTTTTTATAAACTCTGGTAGTCAGTTGCTCCGACGGCATTATATAGATAAATTTTCTGCCAAAATAATGAAATGCAAAATCGTACCGACGCTTAATAGTGCGCTGGTTAAATCTAGCACAAAACCGACAACTAGCAACGTCGTGGTCAGGGCCTAAGCAAGGAATACAGTAAGAATGAAAATCCTTAAGAGGTATTTACTTCCCACAAGAAAAACAATTATTAACTTTTTCTGACATCGGTCTGGAGCAAGAAAAAAGTTTCCCCAACGGGGTACTTAGCTTTAATGAAGACTTCGGATCTGAAACTCGAATTTGAAAATCTCAGGAGTCGGCCGACCGGCACTTGCGAACTGCTTTTGCTTCGGGCACCGCGCGGCAAGAAAGACTGAAGAAAACAGCATCGGCTGCATCTTTTATACCCCTGGCGCACTGACGTCAGGGAGGAGGCAACAGCAGCAGACGCCAGACCCAGACTTTGGAACTCGGGCTGACTGCGGGTAGCCTGCCAGCAGCAGGATAACCCAATTGTAATGACTGCAACAGTGAAACATGATGAACATCTTCATTTTTTCCAGTGTCTTCAAAAATGTGGAATGGGGATCCTGGGTCATGGTGGGCGATCTGTAGCAAGCTACAATTTGAATTGCAGTTTTGCCCATTGTTAGTTGCACATGGATGATCTCCGAGGCATTGTGCTGCGCCACTAACCTGGAGGTGTAGGTATCAATGATACACCCCTGCCTTTTGTGTTTCAGTCCGGGTTCTGTGGCCAAAAAGTATGGTATGAGTTATAGCCTGGTAGTGCTGGGGTGCTCTCTGGAGCCTTAAACCAGGTTTCATCCACATTTCTGTTACTGCACAGACATTGATGTTCTCCATACTGAGTAGTGCCTCGAGTGCATGCATTTTGAGGTTTAGTCTTCTGGCGTTGAGTAGCATTACCCTTAATTTTTTGTTACTTGTGCTATTTACGGTGGTGGGTTTGTCTTTTGAGCCTTGCCTGAAAAAGGCACTATGGGGGCAGAAAAAGCCTTGGCCAGTATTCAAAAGCCCAAGGGTGACAGGTGCAAGCCATCTCTTGCAAACCAACGTGGGTTGTCGAGCATGTCATCCCAGGCAGACAGACACTGGATCCCCTTTGAATGACACCAGAAACTTAGCCAGTTATTGAAATTGATCATTTTTTCTTTATACTGTGACATCATTCTTGGTGAGGGCAGGATGCTACTCATGGTCAGGGTCATACCAGCTTGGGCTACGTGGTCAGAGCCCTCTTCCATGTCTCTTTTCATGTAGTCCACGGAGGTACATCTCAGATCATTCACACCAACATGGACAATGAGAGTCCTATTTGTACTTGTTCTGGAGCGCCCTGAATGCTTGTGTTATGTGGTGGATCCTGGCACCTGACAGGCAGCTAACTGTAACCTTCTCCTTGTCCAGCCTACTTAGTGGGACCTCAGTGTGCCTGACTATAGAATCACCTATTACTAGTATGTTGGGTATGTTATTTTGCCTTAAGGGCTGTGATTGCGTGGCACACTGATTAGGTGAAGTACGTGTTTCATGGTTTGTGATGGGGTGGGGGGTTTCTTGGGTGTCTGCTTTGGAGATTTCTGTTGCTTTTGCAGATTTTTATTTAGAGCCTCCGAGTATGTTTTCGTGTATTTATGTGTGTTATTTGCTGGTGTTGCTTTAGTAGGTCTATGTGAGACTGGTGGTGTGTTGCAAGTATTTTCCTTCTCCTCTTGACAGTCAGTTCCAGTCTTGGGTTGTGAGAGCTTTGCCTCCAGTATGGCTGTATAATTGCATCTCTCGCATATATTAGTGTTTGGTGGTAGGAGGAGAGGGGGTTGTCTCTGTACATGACGCAGTTGAAACATTGCCTCAAAATCCCCAGATTCACCAGATGGACTGGAGAGTACACCTGAAACTGCCCCTTTGGACATGCCTGAATAGGCAAAGTGAGCTGTTTTACTGATTGGCTGGTAGGGACGAATAGAGAGCCTTGTCCTTCTAGAAAGTATAAGGGGGTCTAGTGCTACGGTTAATTAGTGCCTGCTATGAGTTTTGAGCAAGTGCTGGGCTGTGAAATGAATGGTTTGAGTGCTTAAGTTGAAAGTTTGTCTAGTTCCAAGGGAAAAATTGAAGAGTAGACTTTGTGGAGAAAGGAATAGTTTAACCCTAGCTAACTGGCGCTGCCCGGCACGCAAAACCATGCAAATGCGGTTTTTATAGCAGGGAAATGAAAGATAGAAATTAGCCCAAAATGGCCAATAAACTACTAACTTCTAGACTGAAACCACTCCTCTAGGGACAGATAGGCTGCTCAAAGCTCCCCTCTCTCACAGGTGAACAGAGAAATTTCCTTCTATCCAAGTAAGGTATGGGCAACACAGAAACTTATAACACAGCCCTGAATTCAGCAATAACCAGAAAACTGGACTATACTAGTTCAGAAAGGCGGGAAACAAGTACATTTTTTTTTTTTTAGAGAATAAAGCAGATACAATAAAAAAACACTTTAAATGTACAGAAATGGCTATTGCATTTTAGTGTGCAGCCTACAACAGTTAAAACAGATTATTTAAACACAAAAATGGCTTAGTTCAAGTGCGGGCAGCAAATGAGTACAATATGTAGCAGAAACAAGCTTTTTAAATCAGAGAAACACTAAAAATTGGTGTTTTAGGTGGAATTAGTTAGACAGCAAGAAAAATGATATTTAAATCATTCCAAATTCTCTCTTTTGTCTCTCTGCTACTGTAGAACTCTACAGGACACCTGGCAGGCACTCGCTGAGCTGAATACAAGTGCAAAAAAATGTGCAAATGCGTTTTTTATAGCAGGGAAATGAAAGAGAGAAATTATCCCAAAATGGCCAATAAACAACTAACTTCTGGGCTACAGCAAACAAAGCACACACATTTCAGAAAGAAACAATTCAAATAAGCAGGCACAATAAGCCTTTAACCAGACATTCCCAGCAGGGCAGTATCTAGCCTCTCCTCCCACACAAGAGTGCAGACCACAAACCTTCTTAATGTAAAACTGGCCTGAGTGCTTAAACCAGAACTAATGCTCTTTTAGAATAACAGACACTGAGCCTTCAATCAGCAATTCCCAACTTAGAAGGATGTAAGCTACCTGCCCTGCCACAACAATGCAGTCCACAAACATTCTTAATGTAAAACAACTGGTCTCAAGCCAAAGTGCTTAAACCAAAAGGATTAGAATAACAGTTACAGTTGAATCAGGCTACTACCAAGCAGTAATAACTGCAGCAGAATAATACAATTGAGTACTTTTAAAAAGAAGCACAAGCAAAATAAGGTAATAAAGTGGGAAGAAACACAATTACAGAAAAAGCAGATGAATAAAGTGCATTTTTTTATAGCGATAGAAAATGAGCAAACTGATTTAAACAAATTACCCAAATTAACCAGTAAAAAAACTCAAAACTGAGTCCTGTTCCAGCAGTCTTCAATCAGACAAGTTCTAAACGCACTCTCCTGCCATTAGGGTGCAGGGGAACATTCTCCAAAAAACATGACCTGGATTAGTAGATGTCGTTCTCTTCATTGTTGCAGTATTCTTTACACAAGGGATTCCTTGCCAGGGGTAGCCCAGCCAGCATACCAAAGGCTTAGGAATATATAGATGTCATATGTCACATGTATGCTGCCTGCTCAAGGCATTGGGCATAAAGGTGACATACATATCTTAGAACTGAAAAGCCCCAGGAGGAAAAAATATTCCCAGGAACTAGGGGGAACATGTGCATCCAGAAGGAGAAAAAGTAAAATAATTCCATGTCAGGAAGACGGAAGAAATAGGTCACAGCAGAAGGGGAGGAGGGAGGAAGCAGATACTGCAACAGCGAAGAGAAAGACATCTACTGTTACGGTACGATTTTACACAACTGTACTATGTCTTTCCATATCACAGTTACAATATTCCTTAAGTAAGGGAGAGTACAAAAGCTCAACTTGGGAGGAGGAAGGACCAAAGAAGCCCTCAAGAAAACCATGCAGGAT
The DNA here is from genome assembly GCF_019279795.1 of Protopterus annectens. Classification (NCBI taxonomy): domain Eukaryota; kingdom Metazoa; phylum Chordata; order Ceratodontiformes; family Protopteridae; genus Protopterus; species Protopterus annectens. Next base: position 140,128,569 of record NC_056740.1, read on the forward strand.
AGATCTGGAAACAACATCCAACTTGTAATCCTTAGTGAAGGTATGTATGGACAGAAGTCCAAGTAGCAGCCTTAGGGTCAGAACTGGTATCTAAGGCTTTGAAAAGAGCACAAGAGGAAGCAAAAGCTCTAATAGAATAAGCCTTTACAGAGGTAGAAACAATTGCCGTGAAATGAATGGCTTTAGAGATACAGGAGGACATGGTTTACTTAGAAACAGCCAAACCAAGAAATATGGGATGAAAAGAAACAAGAGTTCCTCAGATTTGCAAATGGCCATAGTCTTATGCAAACAACATCTGCACTGTCTATAAAAATCTAAAATGTGAAGAACCTTCTCACTAGCAGACCGCGGAAAAGGAAAAATGCAGGGCAAGTTAATAGACTAAGAAACAATTCATTAACCACCATGGGCATAAAAGAAGGATTACTATGAAGAGAATCCTGTACCTGTGAAAAACTAAGAAATGAGGAACAGCCATAAGAGCCTGGTGTTCAGAGAATCTTTTAGCTGAAGTGAGGTCTAAAAGAGGAACACAGTCTTCCAAGTACAACACTGGAGGGAAGCTGAAGAAGCAGGCTCAAGAGAAGCCTGAGTCAACTTTCAAGCACAAAACTGAGGTCTCAGGAAAGTGGAATATGCTTACTAGGTGGCCTGATTTGATGGATGCCTTTAAGAAATTGTTTGACCTCAAACCTAGAGGCAAGAAGAGGAGTCAATGGCAGACAAACAGGATTAGCTGAAAGGTGAGCTTTAACGTGTATGCTAACCCAGCATGGACCAATTCACACTAATAAAACAGATCCAGAGGGATCCCCACAGAAAATGGATCCTGGTTATGAGAAAAGCACTAGACAGAAAATATCTTCCATTAGGACAAATATCTTTTCCTGGTAGTGGGTTTCCTGGCCTCCTGCAGAACCCTAAGCACGTCCTCAGAAGAAAAGGTGCCCAAAAGGAATACAAAACCGTATCCCCCATAGTGTCAGTTGAAGAGCTGAGAAGTGAAGATCCTGTGAGATAACTTGTGGTGATGCCTCTGGCTAGATAAAGAAGGGGGAACCAATGCTGTCTGGGCCAAAAGGGAGTCACCAGCAAGACTTTGGGGGTGTCTTGCTTGATCTTAAGCAGGACTCTCCGAATCAGAGTTATGGAAAGGAAGGCATAGAGAAGTATCCACTTCTAAGGAAAAGATAGGTTGTCCACCTTCTAAGCCAGAGGAGATGGGACTCTGCCTCAAAAAAGAGGAAGTTGTCTTTTCATCAGACCTATCACTAAGTACAATGCCCCCTTTTGGTATGTACCTAACCAGGCATATCCAACAACTGGAACATCACAGAGGTTCCTCACTAAAACAATGCAGGGCTTAAGTAAAATGTCCTATGCAGACCGCCTCAAGAATATATCCCTATATTCTGTCTCCTACAGGCTTTTGAGGGGAGATCTATGCCAGACATACAGGGCACTGTCAGACTCCACTCAGATAGACTTCCTGCATATCCACAAAACAAACAGCACCAGAATTACCTGTTCTAAAGGCTTAAACCTTGCATGTGATATAAAAAGGATCTGCTGGACATAGAGATACGTATCCCAGAGATTACCTCGTCTCTGGAACAAGCTCCCCATCCATGTGAAAAGGAGTTCCTCCCTAACCCAATTCAACTGCAACCTTGATAATTGGATGGGGAACAGGAAATTCATCCCTGGTTTGGCAGCTATGTCTCTAATGGGCACAGGCAACCTGTAAATGGTTCATCTCCCAGGCCTTAAGCTTGTAAATGTTTCACCTCCCAAGCCCCTGCTTACACTTATCAAGGGTCATCAGAAATTGTCAGAGATTAGGGATGCATGGCTAGGCTTACAAAGGCCCTTGTGGTCATTACCCTAGTAAATACCTATGAACCAGTGTTCAAAAGGGAGGCAAAAGATCTACCTGTTGAGTACCCCAGTGATGTACAATGTCCAGAAACACATCTCTGTGAAGCATCCATTCATAAGTCTGTGTACTGGGCATGCTCAGAGTCTGCTACTACATTTTGCTCTGAAGGAATGTTGACAGCCAGAGGAGTTACTCGATACTGTACAGCTAGATCCCAGACCTGAAGAGCAAGTCTGCAAACAAGGTAGGACCAAGTCCCCCCCCCCCTTGCTTGCTGATGTACCACATCACTGTGGCATTGTCTGTGAAGATTTTGAGAGGCCCTGGAAGAAAGAGGGGATAAAAAGTCTGAAGAACTAAAAGGAGAGCTCTCATCTCTTTTATGTTGATGCAATCTGACCTCTGATTAGGAGGCCAGATACCCTGGACCTTGAGGGAACTGAAGGAAGCTCCCCACCCCCTGTCCGAGTCATCTGAATAAAGTTTCTGAGATGGGACTGGGGGTTGAAAAGGAAGTTCTGGGATGAGAGAAAGCTGATGAATCCACCATAGAAGCCCAGGTTTAAGGCACGGATGAAAAAGAACTAGGAAATCTTGTTGAAGCCACGCTGACTTTAGGAACCACTGTAGTTTTCTCATATGGAGTCTGGCTATGGGCAACACAAGAATGGTGAATGCCATGAATCCTAGGAAGTAGAACCACAAAAGAAACAGCCGCAGCCTTCACAAAAAGAGAATTTATTCACTTTAATGCCTCAGCCACAAAGCCTTCAAGGAGTACAAAACACCAAGACACACACCATATAAATATACAAATCAATTAAACCATTAATTAAATAATATAACTGGATAATTTTCTTCACTAAGGATGTTAAAATAGTCACAAAATACACATCTTTCCTAACATCACCTAAACCTTGATTACTATTCACCCTTAATGTCTCAGAAAAAAGGAAATTCATCAGTACTGACTCCACCCCATTTTTTATTACCATTATGTTTTTTCATTAAATCAGTACCATTATAACACTTCTGCATAACCCTATTTAAAACATGTTCCACATGTTTACTTTCATATCACCTCTGTATAAACAGTTCAGCTGACTGTTGCACTTCCTTCGCAAAATCTATATTGCAAAGTTTATTTAGCCGTAGAAATTCACTACATGGCAAAGAAGTAATCGAATGGGGTTGTGACAGCAAGTACCATGAAAAACTGAACTTCCCTTAAATTTCCTATAAACTCTCCTTCGAATAAAGCCATCTCCCATACCCAACAAATCCAAATCAGTCACTTGGATCACCCACCTGTAGGCCCCATCAAACTTAAGCCCAAATCTATTCTGATGTAATGAATTTACAAATAAATTAACCTCATCGAAACCCCCCTCTACAAACAAAAATGAAACCAATGTATCTAAAATATTTACAAACATAATTTCTAATAAACACATTCTAAAACAAATATTCCAATTCAAAAAATACAATCATTAAATTAGCATACATTGAGGCAAATGGCGCCCTCTTGGCCTTGCCCTGTTTTTGATGAAATATCCCATTGAAAACAAAAAAAATTATTCTCTAAAAAAAATAAATTGGACTGATTTGATAACATAATTGGACAGAGGAGTATCCCCTAAAAAATACTGCAATGCTTGAATTCCATATTCATGTAATATATTTGTATATAAACTCTGTACATCAAACATTATCCAGTACATATTCAGTTCCTATTTCAGATCAGATATTTTAGTAATAAAATCTTGTGTCTCCCTAATACAGGACAATGTTTTTTCAACAAATGCAAATAAATATTCATGTAGAAATAGCCTCACATTGTGTAAAAATATTTACAGGCACTCAAAATCGATCCAAAATTACAGTGCCAAGAGCACAGAAGTGCCGAACGAGCAAACAAAAAGCACTGTAGAGGAACCAAAGAAGACAGGGAATCCCAATTAGTAAAAATCCCCAACTTTATTAAACACTTTAAACGGTCAATGTTCTCACAGTGTTTTTCATCTCAATAAGCCTGAGACTTCTTCAGAAACACACCCACATCACCAGAACACCTCCTTATATATCAACCAAATCAATTAAACACATCACCATATAGCAATTAAATAAAATATCTAACAAAATCTATAAAAAACTGTACATGTAATATTTAAATCACTTAAACTTCTCTATCTAAACTAGGAGGTTAAAAGACATAGAATATATTATAACCTGTACTTAATACATTGGCGAGAGAAAATGTTTTTCTACATATAATGCAGACTTTCATTATTTCTTGAAACAATGCTACCCTCTAGTGGCAACAGAAGGGAGACAACATAGAATAACAAATAATTAAATATTTACAGGCAGAAATCTTGCAAATTATCCAGGCCCTTACGGACCCTAGGCAGACAATAAAAAGATGCCAGTTCACACACATTCATAGAAAACTTCTTATACACATCTTCCCAGCTAAAATAGCCTAACCTAAAACCTTTATGCAACAGTAATTCATATTTATCAATCAACTGATTATAAACAGACGTCACATCTTTCATACATTTTATCATTTAAAGTTTGTAAAGCAACTCAGCATATTGTTTAAAATTCATAATCACAATTTTACTACCTTTATATGCAGGTTTAATAATAAAGATGCAAGTAGAAATAGTCAATTAAGTAGCCTGCCACTGATCAAAGGTCAAATTAAACTGAATATTGGATTTGGATTTCAAATAATTTTTAAACATACATTCAACAGAAAATTTTAAAACTGAAGAAAACTGGTGAATAATATCATCAAATGGGGGAATGAATAAGCTTGTACGTAATATGCTCGAAGTGTTTAACAAACAATAAGCGTTAGGTATATTGTCATTACATTCCAAAACATCAGAAGTACATGAATAAAAACTTTCTTCATAACTAGTATTTTGAATTTCCTCTCTCTGACCTCTGATGAGGAGGCCAGAGACCCTGGACCTTGTGGGAACTGAATGAAGCTCCCCACCTCCTGTCCAAGGCATCCAATTAAATTTTTTGATGGTACTGGAGGTTGAAAATAAAGTTCTGGGATGAGAGAAAGCTGACTAATCCACCAAAGAAGCTCAGGTTTAAAACATGGATGAAAAGGAACTAGGAAATCCAGTTGAAGCCACACTAACTTTAGGAACCACTGTAGTTTTCTTATATGGAGTTTGGCCAGGGACAGCACAGGAATGGTGGAGGCCATGAATCCTAGAACCCTGAGAAAATCCCTGACTATGACTGAAGCCAGAGGAAGAAGAGATTTTGAAAAAAGGTGATTAGAGAAAAAGTACAGTTGTGTACACTTACCATAAATGTAGATATTTGAGTGTATTCACATTTGGGTTATCTGCTTGCAGGTAGCCCTCAGTCGGCCTGATTAACAAAGTCTTGGGTCCTGCGTCGGTTGCTGTCCCTTCTTCCATGACGTCAGGTCATCAGGGGTATAAAACATGCAGCTGACGCCATTACATCAGTTTTTCTTGCCCGATATGTCAGGTGCCCCCCCCCCCCAATGGGAAGCAATTAAATATAAAAGTACAATGATATACCTCCAACAAAAAAAGCAAATACACCAAAAAGGCTTTTAAGCATAGTAAAGGAATGTAGAGGTATATCCAAAAGAAGTTAGGGGGCTGGAGGGAGGGTAACCAGGACTGCAACAGTGAATACACTCGAACATCTACAATTTATGGTAAGTGTACACAACTGTACTATGTTCTTTGTGTTTCACTGTTGCAGTCATAACATTTGGGTAGATTCCCAAAGCTATGGTTGGGAGGAGGAATTTAGATAGGATTAGGACCAGCTATAAGGCCCTGCAAGACTGCAGTGGCAAAGCCAGCTCTGGATTTAGAGAAAATTTGCAAATGATAATGCTTGGTGAAAGTATGTACAGAACTCCAGGTAGCAGCTTCGAGGATGTCCCTGGTAGGGACACCTCTGAGAAAGGCTGTAGAGGTAGATGCAGCCTGTAGAGGTAGATGCAGCGCTGGTGGAGTGAGGTCTGATCCCCTGGGGGATAGGGTTTCCATGGTGCTTATAGCAGAAATTAATACAATGGCCTATCCATTTAGAAATGGGTTGCTTTGAAATAGCCTTCCCCTCTGCTCCTGCAGCAAATGCCACCAGCAGTTGTTCAGATTTCCTTTGAGGTTTAGTCCTGTCCCAAGTAGAATCTAAGTTGTCTGTGCACATCTAAGGAGTGCAGTATCCGTTCCCCTTTGTTCTGTGGGTTAGGAAAGAAGGTAGGCAAATGAATGGACTGATTAAGAGCCACACTGGATACCACCTTGGGCATGAAGGATGGATTGGTTCTGAGGGACACCCTGTCCGCATGAAAGATGATAAAAGGCTCCACTGCCATAAGGGTCTGTAATTCAGATACGCTTCTAGCTGAAGTGACTGCTAAAAGGAAAGCTGTTTTCCAAGAAAGAAATTTTAAGTCTGCAGTAGCAGCTGGCTCGAAAGGAGGTAGAGTGAGTTTCTCCAAAACAAAGTTAAGGTCCCAGGCTGGGGTTGGAGCTCTCCTGGGTGGTCTCAAATTTTTGGCCCCTCTGAGGAACTGCTTGAGCAGTGGATGAGAGAACAGGGGAGGTTCTGTGTTATAATGAGCTGAAATGGCTGAGGCATGGATTTTAATGGAAGAAAAAAACAGGCCCTTGTGAAGCATCTCAGTTAAATATTGTAAAATCTGAGGTAAATTGGGCGCTGCTGTGCTCATCCCTTGAGATTGGTTCCAGGCACAGAATCTTTTCCATTTTTCAGAATAAGATTTTCTAGTACTAGGCCTCCTTGCCTCTAAAATGATATCCAGCACAGGTTTACTGAGGGATGGTAAAGGACAGATTATGTAATTAGCCAGGCTGCATGGTTCAGTGTTAGGAGCTGAGGGTGCAGAATCTGGTTCTCCTGCTGAGACAACAGGGAAGGAGTCTGAGGCAGGTGCCATGGGGATAACCGTGACACACTGCGCTGGAGGGGGTTTCAGTGTTGGAGCGTCCAGTCTGGACCAATCAAAATCATCCTTGGTTTGTCCCGTTTGATTTTTAGTAGTACTTTGGAGAGCAGAGGCAGAGGGTGGGGAAAGCATAGACTGATAGGTTTTTCCAGTTGAAGGACACAGCATCCACTTTCCAGGCTTGTTTGTAAGGAGTCCTTGTGCAAAATTTGTCCAATTGGTAGTTCTGGGGAGAGGCAAACAGGTCTATATCTGGGCTCCCCCATTTGCTTGTCCACATGTTGAAAATCCTTGATTCCAGTTTCCACTCGTGTGGGTCCATGAGGTTTCTGCTTAGTCCGTCTGCCAGTGTATTTAATTTTCCTGGCAGGAATTGAGCTTGTAGGTGCACTTGGTAGCTCAAGGTTGCATTCCACAATGCCATGGCTAGTCTGCAGAGGGGGCAAGAATGTGTACCCCCCCCTGCTTGTTTATGTACCACATAACAGTGGTGTTGTCCGTCTTTACCATTAGTTGTCCTGGAAGAATGTGGTCCTTGATGGCTGTCAGAGCATTCTGTACAGCTAACATTTCTTTTTGATTGATATGTAGGTGCATTTGACTTGGGTTCCACTTGCCCTGAATGCAGTTACATGCCAGGTGAGCCCCCCATGCATAATCGGATGTGTCTGTTAGGGTTTAGGCGGCAGGGGGTAGAGTGAATGGGAGCTCTTTGTTGTGGTAGCAGGCCTCTGCCCACCAAAGGAACTCTGTCTTTATGCAAGGAATGATGGAAATCATTGATTCCAGGTCCTGAGAATGTTGACACCATAGGCTTTTTAGATACCATTGTAGTTTCATCATATGCAGTCTTGCATATGGAATTAGTAGAATGCAAGAGGCCATGAACCCCAGAGCTTGCAGGATTTTCCTTGCAGATAGCTGGGTCTTTGTGGTCAGTAATTTGAAGTAGGCTGTCAAATAAACTTGTTTCTCTGGCGTGAGGTAAGCCATCTGGGAAGTTGTGTTCAAGCTTACTCCCAGGAATACAATTTGTTGGCAGGGTACTAGATGAGATTTATTTTCGTTTATGGCGTACCAAAGTGAGATTAGAAGTTTCTTTACAAATGCCAGATGTTTTAGTAGCATGTCCTGGCTTTCTGCCTGAATTAGACAATCGTCCAGGTATGGGTATATTTGAATATTTCTTTGCCTGCAAAATGAAATGACTGGAGCTAGACACTGTGAATACCCTGGGCGCAGTAGATAAGCCAAAGGGACGTGCAGAGAACTGACAGTGCATGGAGCCTGCTCTGAAGCATAGGTATTTCCTGCAAGATTCCCTTCTATGTGGCACACATCATAAAAGGGTTCTCATCCGGGAAAAAAAAAGAGGTCATTGTTCCCCTCTACTCATCACTCATTAGACCCCTTATAGAGTACAACGCCCCTTTTGGAATGTACCTCATAAGACATCTGCAGCAGCTGGAACGGTCACAGAAGTACCTCACAAAGAAGATTACTGGCCTCAAACAAATGCCCTACACTGACCGCCTCAAAAAACTCCAGCTTTATTCCGTAGCATATCGCCTACTCTGAGGTGATCTCTGCCTAACATATAAAGCTATGTCAAACCCAGAGCTGTTGGACATGCTATACCTAAATAAATCCCAATCCCTCCGAGCTACACGCTCTAGGGACCTAAACCTTGTCACCACAATAAACAGGACAAGCTGGAAGGATAGATTCCTGTCCCAGAGACTTCCTATACTCTGGAACAAGCTACCCATCTATGTCAAGCAAAGTTCTTCATTAGCACTCTTCAAGAAAAATCTTGATGAGTGGATGGGAAATAGGAAATACACCCCAGGGATCACTTCTGTCTCTCTGCTGGACAGTGACACAGGAAAATAACTTTCTTGGGTGGCGTAAGCTATGGAACCTTGCTGGCTAGGCTTACGTAGGCCCTTGGCCCGATAGCCTAGTACCTACCTATGAACCTATTGGAATGTGCAGGTAAGCTTCCTTTAAGTCTAAGGTTGCCAACCAGGCATCTTTGCCTAGCATAGGAAGCAGCTGTTGAAGTGTTAGAATTTTGAATTTTGGGATTACCAAAAAGGTGTTTAGAAGAGAGCGGTCCAGGATAGGACACTAGGAGCTGTCTTTTCTGGGTACCAGGAAAAGTCTCAAGTAAAAACCTTGTCCCCTTTCTTCTGCTAGGACAGGCTGAATAGCCCTGATACTTAGAAGAGAGAGAGCCTGCTGTTGAGCCTCTGCCCACTGATTTGGGGGTATGTCTGGCCAACCGTTTGGGGTTGGTAAGGTGTGGAAGTGGAATCTGTATCCTTGGAAAACTATATTTAAAACCCGTTTGTCCTGGGTAATGAGTTCCCAGTTTTTTGCAAGCAGGGCGATCTTTCCCCCTAAGGGAGCAGGCAGTTGAGCAGGGCTTGGAAGGTTTAAGGTTAAGTCATTGTGACATTTTTCCATGGGGGGGGGGGTGTCTTACTACTTCCAGCTTTGGAAGTGGGAGCCCCCCCACTGCTTAGGCCTGTGAGTACCTTGAGACTGTAGCCTAGGTGGCCTGCTGTTCCTGGGTTTGGACTGAGAAGGCCTGGAAGAGACAGGAAAGGACCAATTCTTAGAGGGCCAATGTCTGCTAAATCTAGGAGGCTGTACTTGCAGGAAATCTTTTAACAGTTTGCATAGATTTAGCTTTTTCCTCCATCTGTTTAAGGATGACTTCTGCTCTGTTGCCAAACAGGCGGTCTTGGTTTAAGGGAGCATCCAGTAATTTAGCTTTAACATGATCTGGCAAATTTTGCTCCTTAAGCCAAGCATGCCTTCTAAGTACAGACCCAGTGACAGCAGCCCTGCAAGATGCTTCTAAAGAGTCAAAACCACATTGCAAAGTACGTTTACCAACTTGTTCAGCAGAATGCATTAAATCCTGTAATTCTTTATTTTCAGCATAGTCAGGAATCAACATCATTTTCTGTTTAAGTAGTCCCATAATATGCTGCTGATGCTTTAACATATGAAACTGGCAGTTTAAGGCCCTAATGGTCAAAGTAGCAGAAGTATATACCTTCTTACCCCATCTGTCCAAGGCCCTGAAACCTCTATCAGAGGGGGTAGTGGTTTTGGCAGTAGTAGCCTTAATGCCTTTAGGTCCTCGGGAAAGGGTCTCTCGGTCCGCAGTAGGATTCTTGAAGAGGAACTTGTGAGATTCAGGTACTCTGTAATACCCGTCAGGCTTCCTGGGAGCTGGAGGTAAAGTGTCTGAGGCCAGGCTAGATTCCAGGAAGGCATCATCTACAATGTCCAGGACAGGAGGGATAGCTAAAGGCCTGTGTTGAGGGAGGAGTAAGAATTCCCTAAGCCTCTTTTTGGAGTCAGAGTAATCCTGGCTTTCCCAACAGAAAGGCTCCGTAAGAGTGTGCAAGGTTTCACCAAAAGAAAAACCTTCTGGAGGGAAGCAGAGGGAATGGAATCCTCTTCGTCAGATTCCTCATAGGTAGATAAGGGCAAATCCTGGTAATCAGAAGAAAAGTACAGTTTTGTACCTACCATAAATGTAGATGTCCGAACTGGATAGCATCTGCAGTCATAACAAGTGGGTTGTCCTGTCGTCAGGCAGCCCTGCAGTCGGCCGGATTCCAAAGTCCGGGTCCGGCTTCGGCTGATGTCGCACTCCATCCGACGTCATCTCTGTTGGTCTTCGGGTATAAAAGCATCAGCCGATGCCATTTTCCTCAGTGTTTCTTGCCCCAGATGCCAGTAGCCCTCTTGCAGGCTAAAATTTGGATAGATGCCAATGTTTCCAAATAGATAGAGGTAAACACAACAATAAGCATATATGTACATATATACAAACAAATACACCATAAAAGTCTCCCCCCCAACAGCTAGCTATTAGGAGGGTAAACACCCTAGGAGTACCACAGAGGGAAGGAGGGAGGGTAATCCTGACTGCAGATGCTATCCAGTTCGGACATCTACATTTATGGTAGGTACAAAACTGTACTATGTCCTTCATGGATGCATCTGCAGTCATAACAAGTGGGTAGAATACCATAGCCAACTAGGGAGGAGGATAAAGTAGATTATGGTGTGTTTAGGATCCCTTGCAGTACAGCAGTGGCAAACCCTGCTCGGGATCTGGAATATAGAGGCAAATTATAATGCTTGGCAAATGTATGCACGGAGGTCCAAGTAGCCGCCTCAATAATGTCTTTGGTTGCCACTCCTCATAAGAAGGCTGTGGTAGTGGCTGTTGCCCTTGTAGAATGAGGTCTTATGTTCTGTGGAATTGGTTTTCCATGGAAGGAGTAACAGTATCGTATGCAATTTCCTATCCATTTGGAGATTGTCTGTTTGGAAATAGCTTTTCCTTCCCTTCCTGTTGCATAGGCTACAAAAGTTGGTCAGTCTTTCTGCTATTTTTGTTCTGTCCAAGTAGTAGCGTAGCTGTCTATGTACAACCAAGGAATGCAGTATTCTTTCCATACTGTTTTGTGAGTTGGGAAAGAAGGTAGGTAGGTGGATTGCCTGGTTTAAAGACACTCTGGATACCACCTTGGGCATAAATGTAGGATTAGTCCTCATGGACACTCTATCTTGGTGGAAGATTAGGAAGGGTTGCACTGCCATTAAGGCCTGTAGTTCTGAAACCCTCCTTGCTGAAGTAATTGCCAGTAGGAAAGCAGTTTTCCATGACAGGTGTTGTAGGTCTGCTGTTGCTGCTGGTTCAAAGGGTGATTGTCAACTTTTCTAGCACAAAGTTTAAATCCCAAGCTGGTAATGGTGGTTTCCTTGGAGGTTTTACATTCTTGATTCCTCTGAGGAACTGCCTGAGCAAAGGGTGCGAAAACAGGTGGATCAAAGCTGTATTCTGCTGAAATAGCTGATGCATGTATCTTGATGGAGGAGTAGGACAGGCCTGAATGAAGAAGTTCGGCCAGATACTCCAGAATGTTAGGCATATCTATGTTTGACACATCTTTTCCTCTTTCCGTACTCCAAATGACAAACCTTTTCCATTTTCCAGCATAGTTCCTTCTTGTTGAAGGTCTGCGTGCTTCAAGAATAATGTCTTTAACTCTTTGGGAAAGTTCTGGATTAGCTGCTGCTATGTGATGTTCCATGCAGTCAGTTGCAGCGTTTTAGGTTTGGATGTATGATGCTGTAGTTGTTCTGAGTTAACATCAAAGGCATCAGGGTATTGGCCACATATTGTTCCGAGACATGCTCTTCAGTAGTGGGTACCAGTGTTGTCTTGGCCAGTTTGGAGCTATCAGGATTATCCTTGGACGTTCTTCCTTGATTTTTAGCAGTACCTTGTGTATCAAAGGAAGAGGTGGGAATGCATATGCTGTTAGGCCTTTCCAGTTGAAGGAGAGTGAGTCCACTTTCCATGCTAGTGGGTGGAATGTCCTTGTGCAGAATTTTTTGAGCTGGTGATTGAGAGGTGATGCGAATAGGTCTATCTGTGGCATTCCCCATTTCTTCGAGATGGTCTTGAAGATGTCCGGGTGCAGCTTCCATTCGTGAGCATCCGAAGTGGTTCTGCTTAATATGTCTGCTAGAGTATTGTCTTTCCTCGGTACAAATATTGCCTGTAACTGAATGTTGTAGCTGAGTGCCAGGGTCCACAGCTCCAAGGTCATTCTGCATACGGGGTATGAATGAGTGCCTCCCTGTTTGTTGATGTACCACATGACTGTGGTGTTGTCTGTCCTTATCATCAACTGGCCCTCTTTGAGAAATGGTTTGAACTTTTGGATTGCCAGTTTTACTGCCAGCATTTCTTTTAGATTGATGTGCAGGTGAAGTTGATCCTGTGTCCACAATCCTTGCACGCATTTGTCCAGCATGTGGGCCCCCCATCCTAGGTCTGAAGGGTCTGTTGCGATGGTCTGGCTTGGTTGACATCTGCGAAAGGGTAGGCCTGGGTTTGACTGGCATGCCTGAGCCCACCATAGGAACTCCTGTTTTAAGCATGGAATTAGTGGGATTTCTGTTTCTAGACTGTGTCTGTGTTGGGACCATAAATTCTTTAGGTACCACTGTAGTTTCCTCATATGTAGTCTGGCAAATGGGACCAAGATTATGCATGATGCCATGAAGCCCAAGGTCTGCAGAACTTTTCTTGCTGTTAACTTGTTCAGTTTTGTTAGTGCCAAGAAGTAAAGAGGAAGATCTTTTTGTTTTTCTGTAGTCAGGAATGCCATTTGTTGTACTGTGTCCAATTCCGCGCCCAAGAATGTCCTTGTTTGGGATGGTATCAGCCTTGACTTTTGTAAATTGACTGTGTATCCCAGTCCTTGTAGCAAGTAAATGACCCTTTGTAAATCTGTTGTCAGCTTGCTTTTGTTGTCCCTTGTAGCAGGCAGTCGTCCAGGTATGGGTACATTTGAATTGCCTGTAGTCTGCAATGGGCGATTACTGATGCCAGGCATTTTGTGAATACTCTGGGCGCAGTAGATAAGCCAAAGGGCAATGCTGAGAATTGATAGTGCTCTGATCCTGCAAGAAATCTGAGGTATCTTCTGCAGATTGGTCGAATGGGGACGTGCAGGTATGCCTCCTTGAGATCTAGAGTTACCAGCCAAGACTCCTTGCCCAGCATGGGAAGAAGCTGCTGTAGGGTCAGCATTTTGAATTTTGGGACAATGATGTATGTATTTAAGGTGGACAGGTCGAGAATTGGTCTCCAACTTTTTTCCTTTCTTGGAACTAGGAATAGTCTGGAGTAGAACCCCTTTCCTTGTTCTGCTGTTGGCACTCTTTCCACAGCTCTCATGTTTGCTAACTCCATTATCTGGCGTAGAGCCTCTGTTTTTTGATTTGGAGGTAGATTTGGCATTCCTCTTTTGACTGGTAAAGTGTGGAAGTGAAACTGGTAACCTTGATCTATGGTTTGTAAAATCCACTTGTCTTTTGTTATGTAGTGCCAGTTCTTTGAAAATAAGGTTAACTTTCCGCCTAGAGGAGCTGCTATTTGTTCCCTGGTAGGCGGATTTAGGATTAAGTCACTGTGGTTGTGCTGATGTAGTGGCAGTGGCTGTGTCTGTGCCTCTGTTGTTACCTTGCCACTGTCGTCCTCTGTAGGCACCTCCTCTGGATTGGTTTCTGCCTCTGGAACGTCTATTCCTGCCCCTTTGAAATTTTGTGGAGTCAGGAAAGGACCAATTTTTGGCAGGCCAGTTCCTGCTAAACCTTGGGGTTGAACCTGTAAGAAATCTTTAACAGTTTGAACAGATTTTGCCTTTTCTTCCATTTTCTTCATAACCTGCTGGGCAGGTGTACCAAACAAACTTGTCTTGTCCATAGGAGCATCTAGCAACTTAGCTTTAACATGATCCGGTAAAGCTTGTTCCTTTAGCCATGCATGCCTTCTTATCACTGTGCCTGTCATGGCTGATCTAAATGAAGCCTCCAGTGCATCATAGCCACATTTTAAGGAATGGTTGCTAACCTGTTGTATGTTATTTACCATCTCTAATACATATTTCTTATCAAGAGATTCATCAGTGGTTAGTTTTTTAGTTAACTGATCAAGCATAAACTCTTGGTATTGTATCATGTGAAACTGACAGTTTAAAGCTCTAGCTGAAAGAGTAGCTGAAGTGTAGACCTTTTTACCCCATCTGTCTAGTGACCTTGCTTCCCTTTCAGAAGGAATAGGGTTTTTAGCTGTGGTCGCGGCTACTGCCTTGGGACCCTGGGATATAGTTTCTGGGTCTGCAAGTGGGGCCTTGTAAAGGTGGTGATGAGTATCTGGCACCCTGTAAAATCTGTCTGGTTTGGCAGGGGCTGGGGCTAAAGAATCTGGAGCGGAGCAAACATCATTGAAAGCATCATCCACCACAGAGAGAACAGGAGGTATAGCTAAGGGCCTGTGCTGTGGGAGGTGCAGAAAGGTCCTAAGTCTTTTTCTGGAGTCTGAAAAATCCTGCTGCTGCCATTGGAACTGTTCTCGCATGGCATGCAAGGTTTCCCCAAAGGAGAATTCTTCTGGTGGGGAAGCAGTTGGAATGGATTCTTCAGCATCAGAATCTTCAAAATTGGAGAAGGGAGCCTCAGGCTGGTCAGTTATGTCTGATTCATCAGCAGAATCATCAGAAGACACTGGCTCAGGGGGCTCTGCCCTAGGTCTCTTCTCTGGGGCTGAGAGGCCCTGTCTGGGTGAGATTGAGATCCTCTAATTAAAGAAATTAAATCTTCTGCCAAAGAAAGCATTTGAGAACTAGAAGAGGGCCTGGATGTGGGGGGGTTTAACAGGCACTGTTTTAGTAGTCTTGGCTGCTTTAGCCCTGGCGAAGGCCTTAATGGACATGGCAGCTGAGGCCTAGCAGCACCACGTGCTGGGGTAGAGACATCCAAGGGGATGGTGTCTGATAAGTCAACCACCGTAGTGGGTAAAATTTCTGAGGTCGATTCAAGAGTTGTAGCAGGGCCTCAGTTGTAAGAATAGGTTCATCTGTACTTTGAGCAGTTTTCTCGGTTTCGCGAAACCGAGACACTCATGATTTGCTTTACCGTGGTTTCGGCGAAACCGGACCATGAGTGTCGGTCTTTATCTTTGCGTTTTGGGGGTAGTCGGAGGATCCGGCGGCATAATGTACGCAAAATCAGAACCGAAAAACTGTTCTGCAAACTCCGACCGACGCCTAAGCGTTCGTCGGTTGAAAGAGGCACAGGCTGAACAGGCTGCTACGTCGTGGGCTGGGCCTAAACAAGGCAGACAGTAAGAGTGGAAATCTTTATGAGGTATTTGTTTCCCACAGGTTAAACAATTGTTAACTTTTTCTGACATCGGCTGAGGCAAGAAAGAGTCCCCAACGGGGTACTTAGCTTTAGAAGTCTTCGAAGTAGTATTCGTAGAAGTAATCTCTGGATCCGACCGACCGGCACTTGCGAACAGCTTCTGCTTGGCCCAGCGGCAAGAAAGACTGAGGAAAATGGCGTCGGCTGATGCTTTTATACCCGAAGACCAACAGAGATGACGTCGGATGGAGTGCGACATCAGCCGAAGCCGGACCCGGACTTTGGAATCCGGCCGACTGCAGGGCTGCCTGACGACAGGACAACCCACTTGTTATGACTGCAGATGCATCCATGAAGGACATCTGAAATTTCAGAATCCTGATCAGAAAAATCAGAAGGAAAATCAGTTCTAGGTCTCTTAATGGGTGAAGGATGGCTTCCCCTAATTAAAGTAATAAGGTCTTCAGCCATTCTTATCATTTGTTTATTAGGCATATGGGCCTGACCATGCAGTCTGGGCGTCGGTTTTCTAGGCGTGGGTCGAGTTTTAGGCCTTGAAGAAGAAGATGGCGTCAGTTTGAAATGCAAGTCAGTAGGCCTGAATAAACCCTCAGAAGCCGGTGCCTGCACAGCAGCTCCGGACCCATCCTTATCTGTAGGTTCCATAGTCAAAGAAGCATCTTGCGGCACACCAGACTCTGAATGGGTCTCAGTAGAGGCCTGCAAACCTGAAGTAGCAGGTATCAGGGGCTGCGAAAGCGCCTCACTGAGTACCGGTGAACTGGCGACTAGCTTAACGGAAGTGTCGTCGGCAGCTTTGGACCTATGCGGTCCGTCTCTGTCTTATCTTTACGTTTTTTCGGAATGTCGGCAGTCGGATGGCTTACCGAAGCCATTTCTGAATAAACTGAGTACCAAAATAATTTGCTGCAAAAAGAAACAGACAATGAATAGTCCGGGGGTTGAATAAGGTACAAAACTGACAGCGAGGGACATTGTGGTCTGGGCCTAAGCAAGGAATGCAGTACGAATGAAAATCTTTGAGGTATTTGCTTTCCACAGGTAATACAATTGTTAACTTTTACTGACATCGGTTAACAGCAAGAAAGAGGATCCCCACTGGGGTACTTTGCTTTCTTTGAAGACTTCAGTTTTGAAACTCGAAAACGAAATTTTCAGGAGTCGGCCAACCGGCACTTGCGAACTGCTTCTGCTTCGGGCACCACACAGCAAGAAAGACTGATGTAATGGTGTTGGGCTGCATGCTTTATACCCCTGACTACCTGACGTCATGGAAGAAGAGACAGCATCTGACACAGGAATGCAAGACTGATATTCAGGTCAGCTGAGGGCTACCTGCAGGCAGACAACCCAAATGTAATCACTGCAACAGTGAAACGCGAAGAACATCACCTAATAAGAGTCAACAAATCACTAGCCATTTTAACCATTTGGGATTGAGGGGAACGAGAAACAGCTGGAGCCTGCCTTTTCACTGGCTTACGAATGGAAGATTTACCTGCAAGCCTGAAGGACTCGGGAGGCCTGGCAACCGTCGAAGTTGCAGCAGAGGGTGAAGGAAGAAGTTTGCTGTCAGAACGCACAACGCAGGCCTCAGAAGCCGGAGTCAGCTTAGCGGCTCCAGCTCAAGCCAAAGAGGCGACAGGTAGGAAGGCAAAACAGAGGCCGAAGGGACTCGGGCTCAATCAAGGCCTGCGGTTATACATCTGCAGACTGTAGGGACTGCAAAGGCGTCTCACTGGCTACCGCCTGACTGACGACCAACTTAACCTCATCCAAGGACTTAGCTTTCTGAAGCCTGTCACGGTCCTTATCTTTTAGTTATGTACTTACCATAACTTTAGATGTTTGGGATCCATCTCGCCTACATTCTGTACTGATGGGCTCGGAGCCGATCCCTCGGCTCCGACTCGGCACGCTATGCTATAGAGCAAAGCCTCTTATTGGCTGAGCTATTCTCTATCCCAGGATGCACCACCACTAATCCCCCAGATCTTGTTTGTCCGCATTCATGCACACATACATAACTTGTTTATATAACATTGCCAGATGTTTCAAGATGAAACAATAGGATTCGGACCGTCCGATCTCTTCTGATCTCCAAGGAAGGGGGAAGGAGGGTGGGTTATTAGGAATGTAGCCGAGATGGATCCCAAACATCTAAAGTTATGGTAAGTACATAACTAAAAGATGTTATGTGATCCTATCTCGCCTACATTCTGTACTGATGGGACAGCGTCCCTAGCACCTAAATCCTGGGTGGCTCACTGGAAAACACTCCTGAGCACTGTGGAACCAAATGAAGCTCGCCCCCGAGATGCCACATCCAATTTGTAGTGGGAAATGAAAGTGTGCGGGGAAGACCACGTAGCCGCAGCACAAATGTCACTAATGGCAAGCTTAGAATGGAATGCTATTGAAGTAGCCATAGCTCTTGTAGAGTGAGCTTTGACAGAGGTCGTAAGCTCTTTATTAGAAGAGGAATAAGCTTGACTAATACAGTCCCTGATCCATTTGGCAATAGTGACCTTTGTGACGGCTTTGCCCAATTTATTATCCGAAAAGGACACAAACAATTTATCTGTTTCCCTTGTTTGTTTGGTCCTATCTAAATAAAAACGCAATTGCCTATGGACATCTAATGTGTGGAATATGTATTCCGCTTTGTTTGAGTACTTTGGAAAGAAAACTGGAAGTTCTAATGACTGTTGTAGACAAAAACTAGAACAAACTTTAGGGACAAAGGATGGATTTGGTCTGAGAGATACTCTATCTTTGTGAAAAACCAGGTACGGAGGTTTTACAGACAAAGCTTGAAGCTCTGAAACCCTTCTGGCAGAAGTAATCGTGACCAGAAAGGCAGTTTTCCACGATAGAAATTTCAAATCACATGTTGCTGCCGGTTCAAAGGGGGAGGAAGTTAAGGCACGTAACACCACATCGAGATCCCATGGAGGAGCAGGATGAGAAATTGGAGGTCGTAAAAGCGCAGCACCTTTCATGAAGGTCTTACACAATCTGTTGCTCATTAAAGGTGGGTTTATAGATTCATGAAAATTGGAAATAGCTGCCAATTGAACCTTGATGGTAGAGACTGAAGAACCTTGATTGAATAGGGAAGTTAGAAATTTCAGGACTTCTGATACAGGAATAGTGATGGGATCCAGACCCCGGAGTTGAGCCCAAATAGCAAATCTCTTCCATTTGCTTGAATACAATTTCTTAGTTTCAGACTTGTGGGCCGAAGATAAGATATGTATGACTTCCGGGTCTAAGGTATGATTCCTGACTATAGTCGGAAGAGGAGGAGCCAAGCTGTTAATTTCAAGGTGTGGAGGGACTGGTGGAGTAGTCCTGACTGATGAACTAATAGGTCTGGGATCTGATCCAGGAACCATGGACCATCCAGTGCATATTTCCAAAGATAGGGGAACCATACCTGACGAGGCCAGTAAGGAGCAACTAAGATCATTTTGCTCCCCAAGTGAGACGCCTTTTGGATCACTCTGGGAAGGAGGGGAACTGGAGGAAAAGCGTATAGCAAGCCGGTGGGCCAAGGATGGGCTAGTGCGTCCATAGGGCTCTCCCCCGGAGCCAGAGTGAGGGAGAAGAACTTTTTGCACTTCGCGTTCAGCGGGGTTGCGAAGAGGTCGCAACAAGGAATTCCCCATTTGCTGAAAATCTGAGTTGCAACCGTATTGTTCAGAGACCACTCGTGAGGAGAGAGGATAGTTCTGCTCAGTCTGTCGGCTATCACATTGGACTTGCCAGGAATATGAGTCGCCACTAGAAATCGTTTGGTCGACACTGCCCATTCCCAAACTCTCATGGCCTCTCTGCAAAGGGGGTAGGATCTGGTCCCTCCCTGCTTGTTCAGGTACCAGATTACTGACATGTTGTCGGAGTGAATGGCAATTACGCCCTGAGGGAGGTAATCGTGAAGGGCTTGTAGGGACAGAAACACCGCCCTCATTTCTAAAATGTTGATATGAAGGAGGCTCTCTTCCGAATGCCATTTGCCTTGGACTGACCTGCCCAGGCAATGCCCCCCCCCCCACCCCATCTGGGAGGCGTCCGTAGTCAAAGTGGCCACAGGAGGAGGTGGAACAAAGGGTCGTCCCTGATCCAGATTGGAGGGCACCAGCCACCAGCGAAGGTCCCGTTTGCAGGTTTCCGTGATCCATATGAGGTGACTGAGAGGGAGACCCTGAAAGGACCACTGTGTTGAAAGAAGCCACTGGAGAATTCTCATGTGCAACCTTGCTAGGGGAACTAGAAGAACCGTGGTGGACATAGATCCCAATAGCTGCAGGACCATTCTGGCTGGGGCTTTGGACCTGAGAAGTAAGGCTCGAACTTGAGCTTGTATGGTTTGTATCCTTTCTGTAGGAAGATAGACTCAAGGTCTATCTCTACTCCGATGAATCTTATGCGTTGAAATGGCAGCAACACAGACTTTGGCCAATTGAAGGTGATTCCAAGGGAAGTGCCCAGTGATATTGTGGCTTGTAGGCTCTGCAATAGTAGATGCTTGGAGGTGGCAGTTAGGAGCCAGTCGTCTAGATACGGAAACACCTGGAATCCTAGACTTCTCAGGTGAGCAGTCACGACCGCCAAACATTTGGTGAACACCCTGGGGGCTGTGGTGAGACCAAAGGGCAGCGCGTGGAACTGAAAATGACTGTCTCCTAGGCTGAAGCGCAGATGTCTCCTGGACGCTTGATGTACCATGATGTGGTAATAAGCGTCCTTGAGATCTATGGAGCACATCCAAACACCTTTCTCCAGCAGTGGGAGAATGGATTGTAGGGTGACCATTCGGAACTTGGACTTTTTGACTGAACGATTTAGAATGCTGAAATCCAAAATGGGCCTCAAGTCCCCGGTCTTTTTGGCACCAAAAAGAATCTTGAGTCCCTAATCCGATCTGGTCTGCGGGGACCGGTTGGATGACTCCTTTTTGAAGCAGCTTTGAGACTTCTAAGGCTGCAATTTCCCGTTGACTGGGTGGCGGGTCCGGGATTTTCTTGGACGGAGGTGGGGAGTGAGAAAAGGGGATGGCGTAACCTCCGGCGATAATTCGAAACACCCATCGGTCCCGAGTGATACCTTCCCAGGCTTTTAGGTGCCTCGAAAAACGACCCTCGACTGGCTCCGGAGCTGCACAGTCGGGCAATCCCTCAGGGATTGTGAAAGGCTGAAGAGCCACGAAAGGACTCGCGGTCTCCAGTGTTGCGGGGGCCTCTGCCGCCTCTGGGACGGCATCTTCCAGAAGAATTTCCCCCTCCTCTGCCTCTAGAAGGGGGATCGTCCTGCTGTGAGGGATAAGACTTCTGAGATCTACGGAACCACATTTTCCCTCCTCTTTTAGCCTTGGGGTAAGGCCCAAAGGGAGTGGAAAATCGTGCCCCTACGGCAGTCAAAGTCTTACCTTCTTGCTCGCAGCGGGTCAATGTGTCCTTTACCTTGGGTCCAAACAAAGAGGACCCGTCAAAGGGGGCATCGGCAAAGGAAGACTTGAAGGCTTTTGCAAAATGACACAGGCGGAGCCAGGCTTGCCTCCGTAGAGCAATACCTGTACCCGCCACTCTACTCGCCCCTCGGCCGCATAAGAAATGAGCCTCATGGACGAGTTTGATATGGATGACAGCGTAGCCAACTGAGAGCCAACCGTCTGGGCCAGCGGCTCAGGTAGGTTACCCAAGAGGGTATCTGAAAGCTCCTTGATCAGATCCCTCTGAAACCTGGTGAAGTGCGTTAAATAGTTCAGGGATCTTAAGTTAAAGGCCGCTGAACTGAGGGTGCGCTTACCGTACCGATCCATGCTCCTAGACTCCTTATTAGGAGGATGGACGGACGTCGAAGCCTCTGCTACATCTTGTTGGGTAGCAGATGCCACCACCGAGGCATCTACAGCCACACCTTTCGTCAAAAACTCCTTCTCTGGGGGTGCTGACAGGAACTTATTTGGGCGAGCAGGCACCGGTTCCACAGAGTCTGGGTGTTCCCACGCCCTCCGGCAGATGAAATCTAGGAGCTCGTCAAGGCGGAGACACCCAGGAGGCAGAGGGCTGAGCCCCGAAGGCCTTAAGGAACACCGACTCGTCAGCAGAAGGGGGTTTGGAATGCCAGCCGCCTCGTCGTTTGTGGGCTTCCAGGATGTCTGCAAAGGAGACATCATCTGAGGATGACTTAGGGGACCCCTCTTCATCATCAAGATCAGTGTCTGACGTGAGAGACTCATCGGGGGAGTCAACGTGCTTCCTCTTGCACGATCTTTTCCTTGGGGGTTCCTCCGAAGAAGCTTCAGAGGGACCTCCAGGAGGGAACCCCAGTGGGGTGACCTCAGGCCCGGGCTCCGCTGTCTAAGGACAGGGGGACTGCCAAAGACCTAGTCTCCGTATGCAGGGAAGGTGCTGGAGAGACCGTGGAGGTAGCCAAAGAAGATTTGGCTAACGCACTCCTCATGGCCCTTAAGGCCGGACCACCAGAATCCTGGGAAGGTCCAACCCCGTGGCCACAACAGTAGACGGTACCCCCAGCCGATGCACGAGAGGAAGGCTTGGGACCAAAACATCAGTCCCAGCCCCGGGGCCGACAGAGGAGGTCCGTGCGAACTCCGACTCGAGCCGGGTTGGAGTAAGGTCGGGCCGACCGAAAACCTCCATCGGCTCCACCAGCACCGGCTCCAACGGTGCCGAGGCTGTTGGAGGAGGAACCATAACTACAGGGTGGACCATCGGCTCCGAAGCCGAATGGGCTGGTGCCGAAACTAACTTTTGGAACACAGGAGACTGGAAAAGTCTTAGGAGCACCCTGTCGATGTCCGAATCAGACATCTTGGAGGATCTAGATGAAACCGATCGGGTCCGAACTGACTTCTCCATCGGCTCCAAAGGACTGGGGGACCGGCTCCAAATGGACTCTACCAATATCAGTTCCGAGGGAGATCCCAAAACAATTTCCCTCGGTGCTGAGGAGGGCTTCGGCGCCGAAGGGGAAGAGTCTGAGCCGGCAACCCTCATCGGCTCCAAAATCAGTGGAGCAGATGAAGGTGACCCGCCTCTCGATGCTCCAGTCCTCGGCTCCGAAACCAGAGTTGTCGAGACTGGAGGCATCGAGGCAGACCGTTCCGCCCTCGGCTCCCAAGTCCGTGGAGCTGATGGAGAAGCCTGCCTAGGTTTCTTAGCAGTCTGTTCCGACGGGCTGGTCGGAGCCGACGCTTTCTTCTTCTTGGTAGGAGAGGATGAGGAAGATAAGGCCTCCTCGAAGGAGGGTTTAATCAGCCCTTTCAGTATTAATTTATTCTTCCTCTCTTGGAGGACTCTAGATGAAAAGGCGTGACACACGCTACAGGACTCCTGTAGGTGCTTGGCGCCTAAACAATATACGCACGAGGAGTGGTCATCGGTTATAGACATCTTATAACCGCACCTCGTGCACTTTTTGAACCCTGAGGGTCTATGTTCTTTTGACATAATGCCTATCACAAAACACTAACACAGTGGAAAGAAGCACTATCTTGTCAGAACAAATACTTTACCACAATACAAAAAATTTAACTTTAAACTTCTTTTTTTTTTTTTTTAAACGATACAAAACAATGACAGAAAACACTAAAAAGGAGGGTCAAGACCCTCTAACTTAAACAGGTACTTGACCTCCTTGAAAAAATAAGAGAAACTAGCTGAAGAATAGGGGAAGGCCCCTCTAACTTAAACGGGAAACCTTTCCCTTAAACAAACACACAATTTACCTCAAAAAAATGTACCAAAACACACTCGTACAACAACAATAGCTGTTAAAACAGCTTTTGGGTAAGAATAAGGAATTTCCTGACAGGAAACTTTCGAAAAAAAAGCACTTAGCTCAGCCAAGTTTGAGACCACATCCTAGCTTGTAAGCGGCAAACGAGATCTGGGGGAATTAGTGGTGGTGCATCCTGGGATAGAGAATAGCTCAGCCAATAAGAGGCTTCGCTCTATAGCATAGCGTGCCAAGTCGGAGCCGAGGGATCGGCTCCGTGCCCATCAGTACAGAATGTAGGCGAGATAGGATCACATAACATCCTTACGTTTCTTCGGAACATCGGAAGACCGGCGGATGCCATACCAACGGAACTTAGGCCAAACTTCAAAATGCCTAGCCAAAATCTTAGCTTGACGATGGATAGTAAGCGGATTAAAGGAAAGACAGAGATCACACTTGGGAACGTCATGGTCAAGGCCTAAACAAATAATGCAATAGGAATGAAACTCTCTATGGGGAATCTGCTTTCCACAGGCAAAGCAATTATTAACTTTTTCTGACATTTGTTAAGAAAAGAAAAGAGGATCCCCAATGGGGTACTTAGCTGTAGTAGACTTCAACTCTTGTAGTCGGAAACCAACCAAGGTAAACTGCCAACCAGCACTCTTGCATGAAAAGCTTCTGCTTCGGGCTCCACGGCAAGGAAGACTGAGGAAGTGACGTCGGTGGCCTCCTTTTGTATCAGACGCCCTGACGTCCTTTACAACCGATGGCAACCGACATAATTTTTACTTACCTTTGGTATTCTGGCCGACTGAGGGCTACCGGGAGCCGGATAACCCATTTGTTGGGATTGCAACAGTGAAACACTGAAACACGATGAACATCCAGGACTGCAACAGTGAATACACTCGAACATCTACATTTATGGTGTAATCAATTGTACTATGTTCGTGTTTCACTGTTGCAGTCCTAACCAATGGGTCGATTACCAAAGCCCAGTGAAAAGGGAAAAGGTACCAACAGAATCAAGGACTGGAGAGAATGCCCTGCCCAGCAGTTGCAAACCCTGCCCTGGCTCTAAAAACAAAGGCAAATTATAATGCTTTGTGAAAGTGTGAACAGAAGACCATGTGGCAGCCTCTAAAATGTCTTTGGTAGGGACACCCCTTAAAAAGGCTACAGAAGTGGGAGCTGCTTTTGTGGAGTGGGTCCTAACCCCTTGAGGAGGAACCTTGCCATGAAAGGAATAACAGAAAGTAATAAAATGTGCAATACACTTAGAAATGGTTTGCTTAGAGATCGCTTTCCCTGAGCTCCAGGGGCAAAACTGACCAATAACTGTGATGATTTCCGAAGGTCTTTAATCCTGTCCAGGTAAAACCTGAGCTATCTGTGCACATCAATAGAATGTAGGATCCTTTCACCTCTATTTCAAGGATTAGGAAAGAAAGTAGGAAGGTGTATGGACTGATTAAGAGTCAGGCTAGAAACCACCTTAGGCATAAAAGAGGGACTGGTTCTCAGATAGACATGATCTGCATGGAAAATAACAGGTTCCACAGCCATCAAAGCTTGCAGCTCCAAAAAGTACAGTTTTGTACCTACCATAAATGTAGATGTCCGATAGGTATGCATCTGCAGTCATCACATATGGGTTTTGTCCTGCCACAGGCAGCCCTTCGGTCGGCCGGATTCCAAAGTCTGGGTCCGGTGTCGGCTGATGTCGCCCTTTCCCCGACGTCACAGCGCCTGGGGTATAAAAGCGTCAGCCGACGCCATCTTCCTCAGTTTTTCTTGCCCCAGATGGCAGGTGCCCTCTAGGAAGGCTAAATTTGGAAAATAAGCAAAAAAAATCCAAACATTTGCAAAAATATATGTATGTAAAAACAAATACACCATAATAGATCCCCCCAGCTAGCTAATAGAGAGGTAAGCACCCTAGGAATACCACAGAGGGGAAGGAGGGAGGGTAAACCTGACTGCTGATGCATACCTATCGGACATCTACATTTATGGTAGGTACAAAACTGTACTATGTCCTTCAAGGATGCATCTGCAGTCATCACATATGGGATGAATACCATAGCCAATCTGGGGGTGGAGGATCTATGTAAAGGATGGTGTAGCTAAAATGCCCTGCAGGACTGCTGTAGCAAAGCCTGCTCTGGATCTGGAATATAAAGGTAAATTGTAATGCTTGGAAAATGTATGCACGGAGCTCCATGTAGCAGCTTCTAAAATGTCCTTGGTAGCCACCCCTCTTAAGAAGGCTGTGGAGGTGGCTGTGGCTCTGGTCGAATGAGGTCTAATGTTAGCTGGCACAGTTTTTCCATGAAAGGAGTAACAGAAACGAATGCAGTTTCCTATCCATTTGGAAATTGTCTGTTTTGAAATTACTTTTCCTTGTGCACTAGCAGCATATGCTACAAACAGCTGGTCAGTTTTTCTGTTACTTTTAGTTCTGTCCAAGTAGTAGCGCAACTGCCTGTGTATGTCCAGGGTGTGCAGAAGCTTTTCCCCTTTGTTTTGAGGATTTGGAAATAAGGTAGGCAGCTGAATAGCTTGGTTTAATGAGACTCTGGATACCACCTTTGGCATAAATGAAGGATTGGTTCTCAAAGAGACTCTGTCTTGATGAAAGATAAGAAATGGTTGCACTGCCATGAGAGCCTGTAACTCAGATACTCTTCTTGCTGAGGTTATGGCCAGAAGAAAAGCAGTCTTCCAAGACAGGAACTGTAGCTCTGCAGATGCTGCTGGTTCAAAGGGAGGCAGCATTAGTTTTTCCAACACGAAGTTAAGGTCCCAAGTAGGCACTGGTGGATTCCTTGGGGGATTAATGTTTTTAATTCCTCTTAGAAACTGTCTTAGGAGAGGATGAGAGAAGACAGGTGGATCAGTATTGTACTCTGCTGAAATTGCTGAAGCATGAATTTTAATGGAAGAGTAAGACAGGCCATTGTGGAGCATTTCTGCCAAATATTCCGGGATATGTGCCATGTTCATAACTGTTGCATCTAGGCCCTTTGAGGTGCTCCAGGTGTGAAATCTTTTCCATTTTGCTGAGTATGCCTTTCTTGTGGAAGGCCTGCGAGCTTCCAACTGTCTGTGAATGTCCAGGGTGTGCAGCAGTTTCTCCCCTTTGTTTTGTGGATTTGGGAAGAAGGTAGGCAAGTGAATGGCTTGATTCAATGAAACCCTGGATACCACCTTTGGCATAAAAGTAGGATTAGTTCTTAATGAAACTCTGTCCTGGTGAAAAATAATGAATGGCAACTGCCATCAGGGCCTGCAATTCCAAAACCCTTCTTGCTGAGGTTATTGCCAGAAGGAAAGCAGTCTTCCATGAAAGGTACTGTAGATCTGCAGATGCTGCTGGTTCAAATGGAGGCAGTGTTAGTTTTTCCAACATGTAGTTAAGGTCCCAAGCAGGTAGAGGTGGATTCCTAGGAGGCTTGATGTTTTTAATTCCTCTTAGAAACTGTCTTAGGAGAGGATGAGAAAAGACAGGTGGATCAGTATTGTACTCAGCTGAAATTGCTGAAGCATGAATCTTAATAGAAGAGTAAGACAACCCATTGTGGAACATTTCTGCCAAATATTCCAGGATATGTGCCATGTTCATCATTGTCGCATCTAGGCCCTTTGTGGTGTTCCAGATGATAAATCTTTTCCATTTTGCTGAATATACCTTCCTTGTGGAAGGCTGAGCTTCCATAATAATATTCTTCACTCTCTGGGATAGCTTATCCTGAGGAGGAGTCAAGGTATTCTCCACGCTGTTAGTTGCAACGTTTTCAGGTTGGAATGTAGAGTTTTGTATCTGTGCTGTGTCAGTAGAAGTGGCCATAGAGGTAGGGGCCATGGTTTCGTACGTGACATGCTCCTTAGCAGTGGGTACCAGTGCTGTCTTGGCCAGTCCGGAGCTATCAGAATCACTTTTGGCTGCTCTGCCCTGATCTTCAGTAACACCTTGGTCATTAATGGAATAGGTGGAAATGCATACACTGTCAGATTTCTCCAGCTGAAAGAGAGGGCGCCCACTTTCCACTCTTGTGGGTGGTATGTCCTTGAGCAGAATTTCTTCAGTTGATGATTGTGGGGGGATGCAAATAGATCTATGTCCGGGCTCCCCCAAGATTGTGTTATCTGTTGAAAAATGCCTGGGTGCAGCATCCATTCGTGTGCATCCATAATATTTCTGCTTACGCTGTCCGCCAGTGTATTGTCCTTCCCTGGCACAAACTGAGCTTGTAGCTGTATATTGAGTTTCAAGGAAAGATCCCATAGATTCATTGCCAGTCTGCAAAGAGGGTAAGAATGGGTACCTCCTTGCTTGTTTATCTACCACATAACTGTGGTGTTGTCTGTCCTTATTAGTAGACGGCCTTGATGCAGAAAGAATTTGAAGGCCTCGATTGCATGTATCACAGCTAGCATTTCTTTTTGATTTATGTGCATGCGTAGCTCCTTTTGTGACCACTGTCCTTGGATACCACTGCCCTCCATGTGTGCTCCCCAACCTAGGTCTGAAGCGTCTGTTGTAATAGTTTGGGAGGTTTTTGGCTTTATGAAGGGCAACTCTCTGTTGGACTGGCTGGCCTGAGCCCACCACAGAAATTCCTTGTGAAGGCAGGGAATGAGTGGGATTAACGTCTCCAAACTGTGACTGTGCTGAGTCCATAAACTCCTTAGGTACCACTGTAGCTTTCTTATATGTAGCCTTGCTTGTGGAATCAAAAGAATACAGGATGCCATGTACCCCAGGGCTTGCAGGATTTTCCTTGCAGTCAGCTGGGTTTGTCTTGTCAGATTCTTGAAGTAATCCGGTAGTTGACTTTGTTTTTCTTCTGTGAGATAAGCCATTTGGGTGGTTGTATCTAGATCCGCACCCTGAAAGGTTATTCTTTGGGATGGAACAAGTCTTGATTTGTGCATGTTGACTCTACATCCCAAGGCCTGTAGAAGATTGATGGCATAATTTAAGTCCTTGTCCGCTTGTATAAGGCAGTCATCCAGATATGGGTAGATTTTAATCCCCTGGAGTCTGCAGTGTGCTATTACTGATGCCAGGCATTTCGTGAATACTCTGGGTGCAGTAGATAAGCCAAAGGGCAATGCTGAGAATTGATAATGCTCTGACCCTGCAAGAAATCTGAGGTATCTTCTGCAACTTTGTCTGATAGGGACATGCAGGTATGCCTCCTTGAGGTCTAGAGTAACCAGCCAAGACCCCTTGCCCAGCATGGGAAGGAGTTGCTGTAGAGTCAGCATTTTGAATTTTGGCACAATGAGATAAGTATTCCTGCCTCTTTGAAATCTTTCTGTGTCCGGAAAGGACCAATTCTTGGAAGGCCAGTTTCTGCTAAATCTAGGCGGTTGGACTTGAAGAAAATCCTTAACTGTTTGTACAGATTTTGCCTTTTCCTCAAATTTCTTTAGGACGTCTTGAGCAGTGGAACCAAATAACTTCTGCTTTTCCAGTGAAGCATCCAAAAGCTTAGCTTTAACATGTTCTGGCAGAGATTGTTCCTTCAGCCAAGCATGCCTGCGTATGACAACACCTATCATTGCTGACCTACATGAAGCTTCCAATGCATCATAAAGTACAGTTTTGTACCTACCATAAATGTAGATGTTCGAGGATTCCATTGCTGCAGTCCTGACTATTGGGTATAGTCCGCGTCCAGTCGGCCCGAATACCAGAGTATAAGGCTGACGTCGGTCAGGGCGCATTAGACTGACGTCAGTACGTCAGGGTACTAATGCGCATGACCGACGTCATATCCTCAGTCTTTTCTTGCCCCAGATGTCAGAAGACCCTAAAAAGACAAGTCCCAAAACAACCTGCACCAAAAACATGTACAATATATAC
This sequence comes from Protopterus annectens, assembly GCF_019279795.1. Classification (NCBI taxonomy): domain Eukaryota; kingdom Metazoa; phylum Chordata; order Ceratodontiformes; family Protopteridae; genus Protopterus; species Protopterus annectens. Next base: position 140,157,837 of record NC_056740.1, read on the forward strand.
AACAATATATATATATATATATATATATATATATAGAAATATAAACATGTAAACTCACCTACACAACCACCCCTAAAACAGAGGGAAGGAGGGAGGAAATTGGACTGCAGCAATGGAATCCTCGAACATCTACATTTATGGTAGGTACAAAACTGTACTATGTTCTTCGTCTTCCATTGCTGCAGTCCTGACTATTGGGTAGAATCCCAAAGCAGAGGTAAGGGAGGCTGGCAAATTATAAAGTAGTAGGAGCTGACAACATGCCTTGTAAAACAGCTGTGGCAAAACCAGCCCTGGACTTAGAGTAGATAGGAAGGTGATAATGCCTAGAGAAAGTATGCACTGAACTCCAAGTAGCTGCTTCCAGAATATCCTTAGTGGCCACCCCCCTTAGAAATGCTGTTGAAGTGGCAGTAGCCCTAGTGGAATGAGGCCTAATCCCAGCTGGAATCTCCTTGCCATGATGGGAATAACAAAATGCAATGCAAAAGCCAATCCACCTAGAAATAGTTTGTTTTGACACAGGCTTGCCCTGAGAACTCAAAGCAAAAGAAACAAACAACTGCTGAGACTGCCTAAAATCCTTAGTCCTGCTTAAATAATAACGCAATTGCCTGTGTACATCTAAAGTGTGCAAAATCTTTTCCCCTTTATTTTGAGGTTCTGCTAACAACGTAGGCAAATGAATAGTTTGGTTTAAAGCCACACTAGAAACCACCTTAGGCATAAAAGAAGGATTAGTACGTAATGATACCCTATCCTTATGAAAAATCAAAAAAGGCTCTACTGCCATAAGGGCCTGCAACTCAGACACCCTTCTTGCAGAAGTAATAGCCAACAGAAAAGCAGTCTTCCATGACAAATATTTCAATTCAGCAGTAGCTGCAGGCTCAAAAGGTTGTAGAGTAAGTTTTTCCAACACAAAATTGAGATCCCAAGCAGGAGTAGGAGCTCACGGGGGTCTTATATTCTTTGCCCCTCTAAGAAACTGCTTGAACAAAGGATGCGAAAACAAAGGTGGGTCACAATCATAGTGAGCTGAAATTGCTGCAGCATGAATCTTTATGGAAGAGAAGGACAAACCTTTGTCCAATAATTCAGTAAGATATTGAAGAGCCACACTCAAATTAGGCTCTGAAATCTCCAAATTCTTTGCTGTACTCCAAAGTAAAAATCTCTTCCATTTTTCATGCACACTCTCCTTGTACTAGGCCTTCTAGCTTCCATAATCACATTTAAAACTTGTTGAGGAAGTTGAGACCTGCTGTGTTTCAACACAGAATATGCCAGGCTGTTAGATGAAGAGAGTGAAGCTTGACATTGAGCAGATGACCGTCCTGCTGAGATAACAGATGAGGAATCAGAGGTAAAGGCCATGGAGGCTTCTTTACCAGACTCGTAGTAGTGGGTACCAGTGTTGCCGAGGCCAATCTGGAGCTATCAAAATCATCCTTGGCCTGTCTTGTCTGACCTTTAATAGTACCTTTGGAAGAAGCGGTAGAGGTGGAAAGGCATACACATGAAGGTTTTTCCAACTGAAAGACAGAGCATCCACTTTCCAAGCTGTGTGATGAAACCCCTTTGTGCAATACTTTGGCAGCTGGTGGTTTAGTGGAGAAGCGAACAGATCTATGTCTGGAGTTCCCCATGACACTGTCAGTTTCTGAAATACATGAAGATCCAGTTTCCACTCGTGGGGATCCATGAGTTGTCTGCTTAACACATCTGCTAAGGAGTTCTGTGCTCCTGGCAGAAACCTTGCCTGAAGAGTTAGTTGCAAGCTTAGCAGTCTCCCATAAAATCATTGCTTGCCTGCATAGAGGATAAGAATGTGTTCCCCTTGCTTGTTGATGTACCACATGACAGTTGTGTTGTCTGTTAGAATCAACACCTGCCCTGGAAGAAGTAACTCCTTGAAAGCCATTAATGCAAACTGGACTGCTAACATCTCCTTCATGTTGATATGTAGATGCTGTAGTCTGGCAGGCCACTTGTCTTGTATCCACTTTCCATTTAGATGAGCTCCCCAAGCAATGTCCGAGGCATCTGTCGTTAGAATCTGACTTGCCTCTGGCCGGGTCACAGAGAGTCCCTTGTTTAGGTGACATTCCTGAGCCCACCACAAGAATTCTTTTGAAGGCAAGGTATTATTTGAATGACAGTGTCCAAATCCTGGCAGTGCTGTGTCCATACATTTTGAGATACCATTGTAGCTTCCTCATATGCAGTTTGGCATTGGGAAGCACCAGAATACAAGATGCCATGAACCCTAATGCTTGAAGGACTGTCCTTGCAGTCAGCACGGACTGATGAGATAGTTGATGGAAGTAAAGTGACAGACTCTTTTGTTTGTCCGGGGTTAAAAAGGCCATCTGGGCTGCTGTATTCAGTCTTACACCCAGAAAGCACATGTCTTGAGAGGGTACTAGACTGGACTTTATTTCGCTCACAGAATACCCTAGGCATCTTAGCACTGCTATAACATATTCCAGATGCTGTAGAAGGTCTTCCTTTTCTTGAGCCAGAATCAGGCAGTCGTCCAAATAAGGATAGATTTGAATTCCTTGAAGCCTGAAGTAAGCTATCACTGGAGCCAGAACCTTTGTGAATACTCTGGGCAGTAGATAAGCCAAAGGGCAATGCAGAGAACTGATAATGAGAATTTCCAGCTCGAAACCGCAGATACCTCCTGCAACTTAGCCTTATAGGCACATGAAGGTAAGCTTCCTTGAGATCTAAAGTTACCATCCAGTGATCTTTGCCCAGCAGAGGTAAAAGCTGTTGTAACGTCAACATCTTGAACTTGGGAATGTCCAAAACGTGTTGAGGAGAGATAAATCCAAAATTGGTCTCCACGTGTTCCCCTTCTTTGGTACAAGGAACAGGCGAGAATAAAATCCTAGGCCCCTTTCTGATACAGGGACTGGCTGAACAGCCCCTATGTGAAGTAACTGTAAAACTTGCTTGTGAGCCTCTTTTCTTTGTAGAGGAGGAACGTCTGGCATGCCTTTGAAAGGGGCATTGTATGGAAGTAGAATCTGTAACCGTGGTGAATGATATCCAACACCCATCTGTCTTGAGTAATTAAATCCCAATTTTCTTTGAAAAGAGACAGTCTTCCTCCCAAAGGAGCTGCCAAACGTGAATCTGCTGGCAGCTGAAAAACAGGTCATTGGGTCTGTTTACGAAGGACTGACCCCTGCCCTCACCAGAAGTCTGAGCAGGTGAACTCCCTGTTCTAGGCCTAAAAGAACCTTGAGCCCTGCCCCTACCACGTCTAGACCTACCCCTAGACTGAGAATCATAAGCAGGATATGTCCACCCCTTAGCAGGCCAATTTCTACTAAACTTCGGTGGCTGCACCTGTAAAAAATCTTTAACAGTTTGCATAGACTTAGCTTTGTCCTCCATTTTCTTTAAAACTGCTTCCACAGGCGAACCAAACAACACATCAGACTGTAAAGGAGCATCCAAAATCCTTGTCTTAACATGCTCAGCTAAATTCTGATCCTTCAACCAGGCATGCCTGCGTAGAACAGAACTGGTAGCAGCCACCCTCGAGGAGGCTTGTACAGCATCAAAACCACATTGCAAAGAATGCTTACCCACTTGTTCAGACACATGAACCAAATCCAGCAACTCTTTACACTCAATACCTTCCGCCAAAGCATCCACCTTAGATTTCAATTGTGAAAGGAGATAATTCTGATATTTTAGCATGTGAAACTGACAATTCAAAGCTCTCATGGCTAGAGTGGAAGAAGTATACACTTTCTTTCCCCACCTATCCAAAGCCCTTGCCTCTTTATCAGTGGGAACAGGATTTTTAACCACAGAAGCCTTTACACCTTTAGGCCCTTGAGAAATAGTTTCTGGGTCTGCCCTAGGACTCTTAAACAAATATTTATGAGCTTGGGCACCCTATAATACCTATCAGGCTTAACAGGAGCAGGAGGCAAAGAGTCAGGGTTCAGGAAGCCTCTGCAAAACATCTTCCACCACATTCAACACAGGAGGAATAGCTAAAGGCCTATGCTGGGGTAAAACAAGAACTCCCTAAGCCTTTTCCTGGAGTCAGAGTAATCCTGGCCTTCCCATTTAAAGTGCTCCCTCATGGAATGCAAAGTCTCTGAAAATGAGAAATCCTCAGGTGGAGACGCTGTAGGAGTGGCATCATCCACATCAGAATCAGAATAAGTAGGATACTCCTGCAAATCTTCCACAGAAGATTCTGAAGCCTCTGAACACTGTTCAAAACTATCAAACTCCGGTTCCACCCTAGGCCTCTTATCAGGCGGGGCATAGAACCCTAATCATAGTAATCAAATCTTCTGCCATTTTAAGCATATGTTTCTTAGGTACAGAACCCGAAATGCTAGGAGAAGCCCCCACTGAAGCTGAAGTAGGCCTACCTCTCAAAGAAGTTTTGGCAACAGAAGGAGAGGCCCTAACTACCTTGGGAAGAGAGGGAAGAACAGTCACCTGAGAAGCCCCTCAGCCTGGCCTACCTCGTGAGAAGGCACATCCTGTAAGAGTATAATTTCTACCTGGGACTCCATGGAAACACCTGGCATAACCTCCGCTCCACTGAGCCTTCTAAAGAACCGACGTCCGGGACTGCGGTTCCTCAACCCTAGGCTTCACTGTTTTATCCTTGCGCTTCTTGGAAGCGGCCGGAGCATCCGGCGGCATTTTATAATTGCAACGCTTCCCAAACACTAACCTGGCACAGTCTAACCTCCTCTTAATAGTGCGTTTGTTAAACCTAGCACAAGAGCGGCAACCAACAACGTCGTGCTCAGGCCCTAAACAAGGTATACACAAGGTATGATAATCCCTATGAGGTATCTGTTTCCCACAAGAAATACAGTTATTCACTTTTTCTGACATCCGGTAAAATACTGAGGCAAGAAAAAACTAAAATGTTCCCCAACGGGGTACTTAGCCAACTCTGTTTCGGTCTGAAACTCCGGTTTCGGAAATATTTCAGAACGCCAACCTGCACTCGCAAAACTGCTTCTGCATCGGACCATGCGGCAAAAAAGACTGAGGATATGACGTCGGTCATGCGCATTAGTACCCTGACGTACTGACGTCAGTCTAATGCGCCCTGACCGACGTCAGCCTTATACTCTGGTATTCGGGCCGACTGGACGCGGACTATACCCAATAGTCAGGACTGCAGCAATGGAAGACGAAGAACATCCACACTGCAAGTAGTGGTTGCTAACCTGCTGGGAGTTATGTACCAGATCCTGAAGGGATTTGCGGTCAAGGGGTTCAGAAGAAGACAATTTCTTATGCATTTCTTCTAACAAATACTCTTGATACTGTATCATGTGAAATTGACAATTTAATGCCCTCATAGCAAGAGTGGCCGAAGTATACTCTTTTTTACCCCATCTCTCTAATGCCCTGGACTCCTTTGCAGAGGGGAGTGGGTTCTTAGTAGTAACAGCTGCAACCCCTTTAGGGCCCTGTGAAATAGTTTCAGGGTCAGCAGAGTGGGCCTTATAAAGAAAATTATGTGTGTCCAGGACTCTGTAATACCTATTGGGCTTAACAGGGGCCGGAGGCAGAGTGTCAGGGGTCATACTAGAGTCAGAGTATACATCATCAATCACATTTAAAATAGGAGGAATAGCCAAAGGTCTATGCTGAGGTAAATGGAGAAAAGTTCTTAGTCTTTTCCTGGAATCAGAATATTCCTGGCCCTGCCATTTGAAATGCTCTCTCATAGTGTGAAGGGTCTCCCCAAAGGAAAGCTCTTCAGGAGGGGAGGCCGAGGGAATAGATTCCTCGTAGGCCGAATAAGCCTCCTCCTGGTAGTCTGAGTGATCAGAGCCAACAGAGGCCTCCTCTGAGGAAAGGGGATCAGGAGGATCCATCCTGGGCCTTTTGTCTAGAGGGGGTTGGGAGCCCCTGTCCGGATGAGGCTGAGAGCCCCTAATTAAGGAGATAAGGTCCTCTGCTAAAGTTAGAATCTGTGAACTAGAAGAAGGTCCCTGAGGAATAACTCTGGGAGGCATGGTTTTAGAGAGTTTTGCAGCTTTAGCCCTGGTGAAGGCCTTAATAGACATGGATGCAGGAGTTATGGGAATAGTCCTTGGTCTTTCATCCCTGATCTTCAGTAATACTCTGGGAAGAAGAGGAGGGAAGGCATAAACTGATAGATGCTTCCAAGGGAAGGACAGAGCATCCACTCTCCAGGCCTTGCCGAGATGCTGTCTGGTGCAAAAAAGTGGTAGAAGGTGGTTGTCTGGAGAGGAGAAAAGATCCACCTGAGGACTGCCCCAACGTTGAATGATGCTGTAAAAGACTGCTCTGTTCAGTTACCACTCGTGAGGATCCAGGGTCTGTCTGCTCAACTGGTCTGCCAAAACATTGAGTCGTCTCCCTGGAAGAAACTAAGCTAGGAGAAGCAGGCCCAAGGATGCTGCTGTGGACCAGAGAATCATGCTCTGTCTGCACAGGGAGTAAGAATGAGTCCCTCTCTGTTTGTTGATGTACCACATGACTGTGGTGTTGTCTGTTCTGACGAGCAGAGTTCCTGGAGAAAGAAGATGCTTGAAAGCTAGTAAGGCCTGCTGAACTGCTATCAATTGCTTCAGGTTTATGTGTAGGTGCATCTGCTTGGCATTCCAACGTCCCTGTATGCATCTGCCATCCAGGTGAGCTCCCCAGGCGTAGTCCGATGCTTCCGTGGTAAGAACTTGAATGGCAGGAGGTGGGCGAAAAGGCATGCCTTTGTTTTGTAGACAGGCCGTCACCCACCATAGAAACTCTGCAGACATGGAGGCAGAGGAATTATCATATCCAGGTCCTGCGTTTGTTGACACCAAAGGTTCTTGAGGTACCATTGCAATTTCCTCATATGAAGTTTTGCATATGGAATCATGAGAACGCAAGAGGCAATGTATCCCACAGCTTGCAGGTATTTCCTTGCAGGGAGCTGGGACAGGCTTGACAAATCCTTGAAGTAAACTGAAAGAGTTACCTGCTTCGCCTGGATGAGATATTTCACCTGGGCGGCTGTGTTCAGACTCGCTCCCAGGAATGTTACCTCTTTGGTTGGCACCAGTTTTGATTTTTCCTCATTGAGAGTGTAACCCAGGGAAGAGAGTAGAGTCTTTACAAATTCCAGATCCTTTAACAGCTGTTCCTGAGAATTTGCATGAATTAGACAGTCGTCCAAGTATGGGTAAATCTGAATTTTCTTCTGCCTGCAAAAAGCAATGACTGGAGTTGTGCACTTTGTGAAAACTCTGGGAGCAGTAGATAAGCCAAAGAGCAGTGCAGAGAATTGATAATGTTGCTTGCACACTCTGAAACTAAGGTCTTGCCTGCAACTGTCCCTGATAGGGATGTGCAGATAAGCTTCTTTGAGATCCAAAGTTACCAGCCAGGAGTCCTTGTCTAACATTGGTAGCAACTGATGCAGAGTGAGCATTTTGAACTTTGGAATTACCAAGAAAGAGTTCAGAATGGATAGATCTAGGATAGGATGCCAGGTGCCTTCTTTTTTTGGAACCAAGAAAAGTCTGGAATAGAAGCCCTGGCCTACCTGCTGAGCAGGAACTGATTCTATTGCACCTGGATGTAACAGAGACAAAATTTGCGAGTGTCCGGGAATCCTTTGGGTACCGGAAAGGTGTGGAAAGAAATCCTGTTTCCTAGGGATACAGTTCTGGAGTACCCATTTGTCATTTGTGATGGTGGCCCAGACATTTGCAAAAAAGGCCAACCTTCCCCCTAAAGGATTCTCCGGGCAAGCAGGAACAGGCAGAAGTTGGACAGTCATTGAGAATGTTTGGATTGAGATGTAGGCTTAGAACTTCCCGCCTTGGAAGTGGAAGCATGCCAACGCTTAGATTTTTGAGGGGTAGCCACCTGCCCCCTAGAAGATTTGTAACCTCTAGTCCTAGAACGTTCTGTCTGCTGGTATCAGGAAACATCCAACTCTTAGAAGGGTAATTACTGCTGAAGCGAGGAGGCTGAACTTGCAGAAAGTCTGTTTGCATAGATTTGGCCTTATCCTCCTCCTTTTTGAGCACTTCCTCTGCTTTGCTGCCAAAAAGACTGTCCTTATGTAAAGGTACATCTAAAAGCTTAGACTTGACAGGCTCTGGAAGGAGCCATTCCCTGAGCCAAGCATGCCTTCTGATAACAGATCCAGTAGCTGTCGCCCTGCAGGAGGCTTCTAGAATGTCAAAACCACAATGTAATGAATGTTTATTGACAAGACTGGCAGAATTCAGCAAATCCTGCATATCCTTACTCTCTGCCAAAAGAGGCACACTTGCAATCTTTGACTTAATAGCCTCCAAGGCGTGCTGCTGATACTTAAGCATATGAAAAAGGCAATTAGTAGACCTAATAGCAAGAGTGGCAGAGGTATAAACTTCTTTACCCCACCTATCTAGGTTCCTAGATTCCCTGTCGGAAGGAACAGGATTTTTGGTAACATTGGCCTTAACTCCTTTAGGCCCTTGAGAAATAACCTCTGGGTCAGCTAGCGAATTCCTAAAAAGAAACAAATGAGAATCAGGGATTCTATAGTACCAGTTTGGTTTCCTGGGAGCAGGAGGAACCAAATTTGGAGTCAAGGAATTTTCCAGAAAAACATCACCAACCACTTCCAACACAGGAGGAATAGCCAGAGGCTTATGCTGAGGCAAATCCAAAAACTCCCCGATCCTTTTCTTAGATTGGGGATAATCCTGACTTTCCCATTAAAAATGCTCCCTGAGAGTATTCAAAGCATCACCAAAAGAGAAATCCTCTGGTGGAGAAGCAGAAGGAATGGATTCCTCTGCATCTGAATCCTCAAAAGGAGAAAAAACCTGAGAAACTTCCTCTTCATCAGCAGAAATGCTAGAAGTATCAGAACCTGAATAAGATAAAGCCTCAGGAGAGACATCGCTACCCCTTTTTCAAGGAGGAGGCTGTGAACCCCTAATAAAAGAGTCAAAAGATCATTAGCAATTTTAACCATTTGAGATTGAGGGAAACGAGAAGAAACTGGAGCCTGCTTCTTCACAGGCTTACAACTGGAAGATTTACCTTCAAGTCTGAAGAACTCTTGAGGCTTGGCAACCGCCAAAGTCACGGCAGAGGTCGTCGGTATGAACCTGCTGTCCAAACGAAGAATGGAGGCCTTGGACACCAGAGGCAGCTTAGCAGCTCTGGATCCAGCTAAAGAGGTGACAGGCAGAAGATAAGAAGACAAAATGGAAGCAGGAGGCCTGGGGGACTCCGAAATGGTCTCAACCAAGGCCTGCGATTGAAAATCCGCAGACTGCAGGGACTGCAAAGGTGCCTCACTGGTTCCCAATGGACTGACTACCAACTTAACATCATCTGAAGACTTGACCCTCTGAAGCCTGTCACGGTCCTTATCCTTAAGCTTCTTACGGATATCCGAAGCCCGAAGACCAGCGGACGCCATACTGACAAACTTAGGCCACAGTCCAAAATGCTTAGCTAAAAGCTTAGCCTGACGAAGAATAGTACACGGATTAAAGGAAGCACAGAGATCACAATTAGGAACATTGTGGTCAAGGCCTAAACAAATAATACAACAGGAATGAAAATCTCTATGGGGAATCTGCTTTCCACAGGTAAGACAATTATTAATTTTTTCTGACATTCGTTAAGGCAAGAAAAGAGGATCCCCAATGGGGTACTTAGCTGTAGTTGACTTCAACTTTGCAGTCGGAAACCAAAAAGGTAAACTGCCGACCAGCACTCGTGCAAAAATGCTTCTGCTTCAGGCTCCACAGCAAGGATGACTGAGGAAGTGACATCGGCTGCCTCCTTTTGTATCGGACATCCTGACGTCCTTTACATCCGACAGCCGATGTCATATTTACTTACCTTTGGTATTCTGGCTGATCGAGTGCTACCAGGAGCCGGATAACCCATTGGTTAGGACTGCAACAGTGAAACACTATGAACATCTGTAAATACAAGAAAGAAACAGAAAAACATAAAAATATCACAAAAACAGGATGAATGGGGATGTGAAGACAGTATCCCTGGACTTAAGTATGCTAAGTAAGCCTCGGGGGGGGGGGGGGAAGAGGGAGGAACAGGGCTTGAAGGCACAAGACGTTCAGAAAGGTGTTGAGCTGAGAAAGATCCAGAATGGGTTTCCAGGTGCCTTCTTTCCTGGGAACCAGAAACATCCTACAATAAAATACTTTCCCATCCTGGGAAGAGGCCACAACTTGAATAATGTCATGAGCCAAAAGGCACTGAAGCAGTTCTGGAAAGAAAGGGAGCTGTTCCTGACAAGGTTGAGGGATACCCAGAAAAGGAGAAAGATTTCCATACCATGAAATATCCTTGCCAGAAGAAGGACAGAACCCAAGAGATTTGAGTGACCCTTAATTAATTGGGAAGGGAGAGGGAAAGACGAAGGGATAAGGGAACCTGCCCCAGGAGTGCAGGCTGTTTGCTTTAAGAGAGGTAGCATCTCAAAGACTGAACTTCTGGAACTTGGGAGAGTAAAAGGTGTCTCAT